>NC_060170.1:3781330-3806204 GCF_021292245.1 Micropterus dolomieu | reverse complement strand
ATCTTGTGGTGTGGCCTCTATATTTCTGCTCTCTGAGTCTTCTTCCAGCAGTGGATTGTGATACCTTCACCCCTGCACTGTGGAGGTCGTTGCTGATGCCACTTCCTGATGTTTTGGGGTTTTCTTCACAGCTCTCACGATATTTCTGTCATCAACTACTGTTGTTGTCCTTGGCCGACCTGTTGGACGTCTGTTGCTCAGTACACCAGTAGTTTCTTTTTCAGGACATTCCAAATTGTTGTGCTTGCTATGTCCAATGTTTGTCCAATGGCTCTGGTCGATTTCCCTTCTTTTCTCAGCTTGACAGTGGCTTGCTCTTCTCCCATAGACAGCTCTCTGGTCTTCATGTTGGTTTATTCTCTTTAACAGGAAATGCAGTACTTTATAGGTTTAAACCAAGGATGAAAACTTAGACTAGTCATGCAGAGCTATTTAATGTTTGGACAATCAACCTAAAAGGCAACCCCTGGGCAACAAGAAACATCTGTCAGTCACATGTTCCAATAGTTTGCTCACTTGAAAAATGGGTGTTTTCAAACAAAGGGTGATATGTCCTAAGGTGTTTAACACATCTAGATGTGAATACCAGGAAATGAGAGCTGAAAATCTGAACTCTTGTCTCAGACTCATCTTTTGTTTTTAAACCCAAATGTCTTCAGTGAACAACAAAAGCAAAGGAATTTGCCTTACTGTTCCAATACTTTTGGAGGGGACTGTATGTATGTACTGATTAAAGTGGTACTTCAGCCTGAATATTACACTTCCATCAAATTGGGAGTCTTTTGAGAGACTGTTGACATCATCAGCAGAAACTGAGATATCCTGACTTTTATCTCTAAAAACCCTGGATCCTACACTTCCTATATAAGACCGGATAGAATCTTTCATCACCTGCCCAAACTACTGCAAAGCTACTCAATTATTATTATTATTTTTTACTTTTATCCAATCTCACTTAGTAGATTTTTAAGAAAAAGAGATATGTAAGACATCTTGGGTGATTAGTGTCCATTGTGAGGCCATCATTTTACAGGGGTTGTCATGCTATAAGTACAGTATAGACACTGGCGGTGGTGAAAGAGTAACAAGCTGGGCTAAATATCTGGATGAATGTGATCTGGAGCAGAATTCCAGACAAGCTCACTTTAAGTGTAAAGGGGGGGAAAACACCAGTACACCTGTTGAACAATCATAAACATGTAAACCTGCACAAAGCGTATAAAGTATATATAGAGTTTAAAGTGACTTCGCTGTTGTAAGCATTGCTGTTCTAGATACAACATTATATATGTTAGAATTCTAATCCTGTTCTGAATTTATTTAATATATTTTTGCAAAAGCAATGAAAGAACCAATAAGAGTAATGATAAGGAACCAAACCAGAAAGACTAGTAGTATCAATAAAATCCCTAAACACTAGTTTAGCACTACAGTTTGTCAAAAAAACACATTTTATTGATAAGAGATCCCCCCAGACCACCACATAAGTATGGTTCCTCCAATAAAATGTGGCCATTTCCACCACTACATACTAAATGTATACGGTATATTGTTTAATTGTTGAGCAGCTTCCATTTCCTTGTGCATTGCATTGTGTGAAAACACTGAAAAATCAGGGGGTTTAGTCAGCAGACTGAGTATACTTTATTTTGTCACTTTCCCAGTGTAAAACCACTATATACTCCTGTACCTGCTTACACTATGATATGTACTGGGGAAGTGGGACACTGATCTGGTTCTTATAAAAATTGAGGTGAATGTTCTTTAGATTTGTTGTGTCAACCAGCAGACCATCAGACCACCAGCACCTCAAGGCTACGTTCATTCCCCTCTGCTCTTCTCCCTGAATATCAACAGCTGCACTACCAGTCACAGGAGCTCCCTCACCAAGAAAGCTCAGCAGAGGATGTCCTTGTACCTGCGGCAACTGAACAAGTTCAACCTGAAAAACAATGGTAGTCCATCCTTACTTCCTCTATCACCATCTGGCACATTGCTGCCTCTGCCAATGACGAGCAGGTGGTAGCGTATCATTTGCTCTGCAGGGAGGGTCATTGGCTGCAATCCTCCATCCCTCCAGGACGTGTATGCCTCCAGGAACAGTTTCTTTTACTCTGCAACTAGTCTCAAGGCCTGCAACCTCAGTCACTGACTCTCATGCCCCCTATACCCACTTATAGTACATACTGTAAATTGCCAATGTAAACCTGATTCTGATTTGTATATTTTGCACACATACTTGCACATATTCTGTACAACTTATTGTCTTATATATATATATATATGTTAATTGTGATGCACCAAGTCAGTAACACAAATTCCTTGCAGGTGTAAGCCTACTTGGCAACAAAGCTGATTCTTATTGTGATTTGACACTTTTGAAGTTTAACAGCACCGAGATGACTGGCTCGCAGAAGAGGCAATTGGGGTATTTAAAAAGCCTTAGATTGGTGCTTCTTCCTACCTGCTTCCCAGGTATGTAATTCTGTCCGATGCCAAGGTCGGTGGCTTTCCCCAGCAAGGTGTCATTATCAGACATTGATGAGAAGTCTCCATATATCTGACTGAAACTGGAGGCTAACCTGTTTCTTCCTGATTAGCAGAGTTGACCACATGCTGCAGATGGGTGCCATGGGCTGTAGTAAAATATAACACACTTTACTGCAGGACTAACCCCGCTATCAGCCCCCTCCTCTTCAATGACAACTCTCATTCCTGGAAGCTGGTCAGATTTTATGGATCCTATAAAAGGCCTTTACAATAACAGGCTTTAAATCCTGCTTCTGTTTGCCCACAGCACTTCCCAAATGGAATTTCCACAGACTGGGTGAGGTGGTGGTGCATCACCAGTTTTAATGAATGCAATCTTCACATGGATATATTCATAATAGATGTAATGGTTCATATAGCAAATTCACTTCGGGCTATCAGAAGATATCAGTATTCACATTAAAGCTAGAGTGCAGGACTTTTGGATATAAATGTTACACAGAGTCGGTCCTGACCTCCCTAAGCATATTTCTGCCACGGGGCCCTCCTACCTGACTCAGTCATACCTGTCACCTCAGTGCTCACTACAATCCTACCTCCTCTTAATATTCCAACTGCCCACCCACGGGCCGTCAGGCCCTGGCAGCAGCTTTCGGTATGTGCACATGTGACACACAGGAATGTGTGGTCACATTATGGGATTTATATATGGGATTTTTATTAGGTCAGGACCTAATGCTAACTTATCTAGTACTAAACACGTGTCGAGCAGCCAAACTGGAGAAGTTTTCTTCTGTAGAGGGTTTCTTTTGTTGAGGGTTAAATGGATGCAGTGTAGGATTCGGCTGATCTGCAGGGCTGTGTACAAACACAAGATTTTTTTTCAGCACACACCTAGAATGGACAGCTAGCAGACCATGAGGTCTGTACTGGATTAGAATCGCATGCCCCACATAAATATTACAATATATGTTATTATGGCAATCCATATACACATATGTCCATATGCATTATATATATATATACACATACAAATAAGAGCACATTTAATAATAAAACAACATCAATACATGTCACTTTCTTGTATCTGCCAAAGTAATGTGCCTTCTTCCCCTGAGAGGGATGAAAAGGCATTTACATGAAGAAGTAGCATAACTACTTGAACAATAATATTCAGAAATATTATTATCCTAAGTGTCACGAGCCTGTCCTGAATTTCTCTGTGTGCTGTATTTTGATTCTTGTTTGGTTGTTTTTGTATCTGCCGTTTAGTTCTGTCCTCTGTTCTGCTGAGTTTAGTTCTCTGGGAGTTTACTTATTGGTCAGTTAGGTATCTGTTACTTAGTCTGTGTTTTGGTTCCATGTCTTAGTTTCTAGTTCTGTGTCTTAGTTAATATCTTTGTATTTACTCCTAGTTCTGTGTTTGCATTATTTTGGCCTTGTCTGCTCTGAGTTCTGTTTCATCCTAGCTTCAGTCTGTTTTCCCTGTTGGTTGTAGTTTATTAGTGATCTGTCTGCTTGCATCTGGATTAGTTTGTTATATTATTCTGATCTGTTACATCTTATTTTGATATGGCCGGTGTTCAGTAACCTGCGTTATGTCTGTTCCCTCTGCATGTCTATCTCTCTGTTTCCCCCTGCTGTCTCTCTGCCTCGTCAGTCCTGATCCCGGTCACCTGTGTTGCTCCCGCCCTGCTCGTTAGTGGATCTGTACCCCGCTGGATTATTTCTGTTGGATTTCCTGTTTCGTTGGGATTGTTTATTATTATAGTTTACCTGGACTCAGCCACTCTGTAGTAAGTGCGCTCGCCTTTAGTTTGTTTAAATAAATCCTCTGAACTGTACCTGCTCCGCTCTGTGTCCTGCATTTGGGTCCACCTACCTGCAACCACACCACACATCCTGACACCTAAGCACTTCTTTTTGGGCACCACCTGAATTTCCGTTCACCCAAGGCCTTCAGGGCACCTTAGGTATGGCTTAATAATTACACAGTTCTTTACTAGTGATCAGCTAGTTAATAATGGCTTAATTATTTAAGTTTTATCAACCAGGCAGTCTCAGTCAAAGGGTGAATCCTCCGTCCAGTGACCTGGAGCTGAACAGTACACACACAGTTCCTGTGATTAAGGCGAAATTTATTAACTAAGTAAAGTGAATACAAAGTGAGGATAAATATATCAAAGACATAAAAACAATAACAACCAGGATGCAATCAATGAGATTGATAGAGTTCAATGTGAATTTAGTTGGTCTATTGTGGGAAAGAATCTGATTCTAAGGGAGTAAGAGAACTAATGAATGCAAATTATGATTCTAACTAAGTTAAATTTGGTTTAAGCTAAAGGATTAAAAGTTAGAGGACATCTAGGGTTTGTTTTGTCTTACTGCCTGTTGAGTTTTCTGCCCAGTAATCAGACGGCCCCACGCTGGCAGCTCTACCAGGGAATTGCCCGGAGGTCCGTCCGCTTCGGCTGGTAGTTGAAGAGAACTCTTGCAGTGGTGGACAGTTCACCCTGGCTCGGTTCCTTGTTTGATGTCCTCTTGTTACTGCGGGCGAAACTAACCTGCGTGGCAGGCCTCCATCTCGTTGTCGTTGGGAGGAGTGTGGTTAACGTTGATTCCAACCGAAATAAAGCTTTAAGAAACTTTGTTGTTTCTGAATTCAAAGTTGCGTGACTTAAACGGTCTGATGACTTTAACAAACAAAAGAAAAGAAAAAGGTAAGTTCACCGAGGTTCGTGGGACCTTAGTACTTAGTAACTTAGTAAGTTGCTGTGAGACAAAAGAAAATTTAAGTGTCTCGGAGGTCTTTCTGGGCCGAACTCTTGATTACTGCCGTTGCTAGGAGCGAGACGCCTAGGGAGCAGGCGCGAAGAGCAGAGATCGGAGAGCTAGAAAGCGCGTGTGCCCACGGCGCTGTGTTTTTGTCTCCTGGGACGTGTCTCCAGGGGGAGGGCTTGGTCCCTCTGAAATTTCTGTGTCTTAAGTTTTTAATATGGTATTAAACCCTATATGTGTGTTTTAAATCAAATATCTTTCCAGAATCAACTCTTAAATGTCATAAACAGTTACAGTTCTTAGTTTTAAGCATTTGTTAAAAGGAAAGGAAAAGTTATTGTTAATTGTCCGTAACAATTAGAAATGTTACCAGTTAACATTTCATAGTGATCACAGCAGATGAAAGAGCATCTTAACTAAATACTTCCAGGAGAATACTGACTGTTACACATTCTTACTTAGAAAATATATAAGAAAGTTATAAGAACATGGCATCAGATTACAAACAATAAAACATAGAGTAATATAAATTAAGCACAAGGAGAGGCAGTTAAGACAATGGCATGTTATACTTTTTTTGTCCTCTGGGGGCACACTGGTTTCATGAGAGGACCTGGAAATCACTGACTATTGAAGAAATAGTTATTTAACTTTTAAATAACTTTTATTTAACTTCAATCCTTGGCTCAGGAGCTGGGAAAATTGTTTATTCAACACATGATAATATTTCTGTACTATATAATTTCTAACAAAGTACATAAAGGTACTTGGAACGAAGCATTAGCTAAAACATAAAATACATACAGGAATGTAAGTGAGCATTGATGAAGATTAAAAGCACTGAAAATTAACTTCTTTATGGTTCCTTCTTTTCAACATAGTTTCTAACAAGAACAACATGGTAATAAAACTACTCAAAATCGAAGCAAGGAGAACTAATAAAAAACTGTTAAAGATTATTTAGCTCAAACACCCTTATTGAGACTGCTTAATGATCCGATTCTTTATCGATACCACTATCGATACTTTACTATTATTTGGTGATGGTTATTTGGTAAAACCAGACCCAACGGGCAGGAGGTAGGCTTGCAGGTATGAGGAAAATATTCAATGTGCCATAACGTTGTTATATATTCAGATGACATGTGATAAATAAACATAATATTGAAGTGCGCATAGCTTCCTGGTTGTTTTTAAATTAATTATAGGATTAGAATTTAATACTTTAAATACAGCAAAATATTGTTTCTAGAGCAGCAACATATAACAGCAAAGTCACTATATAAAGTCAAAATCTGACATCAAAATAGTGAGTGATGTTTAGAAATCAGTCTGTATCAGTCCCTCCTCTTCCTCCTCCTCTTCCTCCTCTCTGCTGTTTCACTGCTTGCAGGTAACGTTACCTGATGGAAGGAGGAGTGGCTGGTTTGTCTCAGCCAGCAGCTGAGTTTTTAAAAATGCGCCAAATTTTAAGACTACAGACCAGTCAATGCTCCAGACAGACCTCTTTCTATTAGCTTGTTTGTAACATTTGGCTAATTGCCAAGTTAACGTTAGCTGTGCTTATATACGACACACAGGATGAGAGACTAAGGACAGAGCAGTTTAAAATTAACCCTTTCTACATGTTTACCTTACAGACAGGTGTACAGATAAAGTATTGTCTTGTTACTCACAAAGTTTTTATTGGACATAAAGAGCGCAGCTGTCAGCAACTTGAGTAGTTTGGAGCTATAACTTAACTTCACCATCTCCACAGCGACATCTGCATCTCTTTTTGCAGGGCGCTGTGCGTGCGAGACAGAGAGCAGCAGATCTGCAGCCTGATGATAAACAGTCTCGGGCCGTTTTAATACCGCATTTCGGTAAATAAACATTAATTTTCTTATCCATTGCGTTTCAAGATAAATCAGATTTGACGCTCGAGACATAATTGCATTCTAGTCTCGACAGCAGTATTGATAAGTTTGGACCTTATTGATTTTCGGGTTTTGAGAAATTTTGGAACCGGGTGTCAATCCCCATCCCTAACGGTAAGTTTATCATAAGAAGACATTCTTTGTCCACACAAAGGAATTTGGGTCTGTTCTTTCTCTGGCATCTTATCAGTTCGGCACATCGGCGTGAAAAGGAAGGGGCATGTTAGAGTCCATGTTCATGACTCTTTGGTGGGGTAGAGAATTAGGATTGAAAGAAAGGGGTTCTGTCTAGTGTAATTTGGAAAGGGGGAACATTGTTACCATTGTTACCTGCCCTTTTGGTCTTGGGGAGTGTCTGTATGTGGGGAGGTCAGTTTAGAGTTTCATGACCTCTGTCCATAAAGGTCCTGACAGCCTGGTTCAGGGAGAGGTTAGTCCCTGGACAAGGTTAATATTGTCATTTTAGCAGTCATACGTAGAGTCCGTTATCTCAACTTCACCGGAGATGGTGGCTTTTATGGTCGAAACTTCCCAAACAGCACTCGGAGTGGAAATAAGAAGTGTTTTATGTAGCAAACCTTTCACACCCCTCCTTTTGGGGTATTTAGGGCCTGGAGTCAGCCTGTCTGTTGGGAGGTGATACCCCCCCCTTCTCTCAGGGAGAAACAAAGAGAGAGATGCTGGATTCTTCCTTTTGGCATAAAATAATTGAGCGAACTGGTTGGGGTACACTACAGTGTGAGATGTTTCACAGATGAAAAAAAAAGACATTACTGATATGGCTACAGAAAGATAGTACTGTCCAATGCACAAAGGCTCTTAACCTGAGTGGAGACATGTACAACGGCTCCAACAATAGGGATTAAGCCGTAATTGGTTTTTAACAGTGTATATTTGGAACCAAACCCGTGCAGGGCTCTAATTCAGAACAAAAAGTCACTTTCCACGTGGAAGCAGTCGCATCTGGGCATCATTACTCCATATAACAGCTAGCAATCTTGAAAACTGTGGATCTTCATCCCACAAAATGTCTTTAGGCACATCAAATAGCCTCCCTCTAATACTGTCAGGTAATAAAAATTGGACCAAATGCAGACTTCCAAAAATTATATAAAGCTGTGTTGCAGGAGGGAAATACGAATGGCATAGGTCAGGGGTTATCAAAGTCTGAGACTGAGGGCCTCCCCTCAGACAAAGCTTGGGAAATGGCCCCCCCTCCCATACCTCTGAGTATGATAAGCCTGAGATGAGGGAAATTCTGGGTTTTCTTTTTCAGAGAGCGAGATCGATAAACCCTAGATCAGTAACTCATTTCATTTCCTCATTACGGGCTGTATATTAGGCTATTAGTTTTTCATCCAAACGTGATCTTGAACATGTGACTATTTCTGAGTGAGGATGACTGCTTCATTATATTTTCATTATTAGCTGCATTTTTTCTGAATGTGTTTTGAAAGCATTAATAAAATACAAAATTAGCAAGATTTTATTAATGTATAATAGACGTCTAAAACTTTACAGTCAATTTGAGTCACTGTGATTTTACAATCACAAGTTCATGAGTACACTGTGTCTTATATTTTATCTATACCTATGCATTTTGTCCCGTTGGGTTAGAGCTTAGTAAATATAGCCTTCCTATTTAAAATCGAAAGAGACCCAGGTTCGAATCCACTGTGAGACACCGATGTATCCCTGAGCAAGACACTTAACCCCTAGTTGCTAGTTGCTGAGGTATACGACCTCTGACATATAGCAATTGTAAGTCACTTTGGATAAAAGCGCCAGCTAAATGAATAAATGTAATGAAATGGGCTGTAGGAGAATTCCAGCACTTTATCATTCATTAAGGAAATTCCAGTCTGGTAAATGATGAATGAGCAACGTTGTACAAAAAGTACTAATGTCAACATATTGATCCTTCCTCCAATCATAGATCGCGTTGGCACGCATTCATGTTTCTAGCTCCACCCGATTAAAATGGAAGCTCTGCCTTTATTTATCCGTTGCCATGGTGATGGCTTTTTTTCATCCCCACGGCTCAAGATACTCAGAGTTGATTGAACTAATTCTTATCAGCTGTTCTGGAACCGAAAAGTCAGAGTTCGCCCCCCTCTATCCTCAGAGATAAGCTCAGAGTTTGTTAAGCCTGCTGTGTGAAACAGGGCCCTGGACTTCTCCATAGGTCTGACTGTAAGATAGGAGAAGAATTATGGATGCTGTCAGTGTGATTAACCTTTGCCTTGTTTATTACCCTCACCCTGTGTTTCTACTGTCCAATCCCAGCCGTGTCAGCCATCAATCTCTGTAGCTTTCCTTCATCTCTCCTTACTCTCTCTCGCTCTCTTTTTCCTACGCACACACACACACACACACACACACACACACACACACACACACACACACCCCTACTGACACTCCTTTGTTTGAAGTAGTTTGAAGGTTAATTGGGTTGAACCCCAGGCATACATCATAGTGTTCAGATCAATCGGGGTTTTTACACCATCAGGCCTACATACGCGTATGTGTGTAAGTGTTTGACAGAAAAGAATGAAAAGAAATGAACAGGGTTTCAGTGTTTTTGTGAGAGGTTGATATTGACTCAGTCTTCAGCACCATCATTCTCGCAGCTGCTCTTTGCTCGCTGTGCTCATCTGCAACATCATCACCAACCTCATTACAAGCTTCAGCACCAATTTCATCATTAGACTCATCTCCGGTGTCATGACATCATTACCACATCAGCACAAACCTCATCAGCAACTCCATCATTGGCCTTGGCTTGACCGATTTAGCATCATCAGGTATCTCAGCAGCCCTCTCACTGCAAACCACCACTGCCACCGATTGGTCACTGCACAAAAAAAATTCAGTCTTTAATATAAAGACAAAACTAAAATGAGATCCAAATGTTAATTTTGATCCTCACCTTTCATGGTTAAGTAAGTTAAGTAAAAGAATTATGCAGAGAGCATGAAAAGTGAGATTTATTGAACACTATTACAGTTTCTGGGTGAGGATGGTGAAAACTGAAAGCTAATTTCGCCAGTTGTGAGATTTTATTTTATATCATTTGTGTTTTAGGTGAACAAAAAATACACCGGAGAGCAGATTGCAATCACTTGCAAATGCAACATCAAATGTCACAGTGAGACAAATCTTGAGCACTACAGTTAATATGTGAGTTATAACCTCATAGTTATTGATTGAGTTAAGGTTAAATATTGGACTGAATAGCTCAAATCTTGAGTCAGTGGGCATCATGTGACCTGCAGATCTCACTGTGGCCACAATACCAGATCATTCATTAGCATAAAACACAAAGTACAGCTGAACTATTAACTAAAGTACTGGACATATTGAAATGTTGATGGGTTGATGGCGTTGGATTATAAAAGCCAGGGGATCACCAACCTTATTAGAATACATGGAAACCATTAATATCTGTGCTATATTTTGTACAAGTCTGTCTTGTAGATGTTGAGATATTTTAGCAGATAAAGGAAGACTGTGACATGCCAGTGGCACTAATCTTCTCTAGACCTTGAATGTCTGTCCAAAATTCCCCAGTAATCCATCCATTAGCCATGAAGATTTTATAGTCTGGTCCAAAATGGTGGACCAACCGACCAACAGTTCAATCATCATTGACATCTCTGGAGCCACGCTGCTAGGGTGGCTGGAAAAAAATGTACTAAATAAATGCTAGACTAAGTGAAATGGCCATTTGTCTGGGCAATATTTTACACCTCCACACCTTGGAGCATGCAAACACGTGCACAGCATTCTCATGCCTTTTTCTTTCCACAGTGGGTATTCAGTGGCAGAGACATGACACTCAACTAGACATGACAAGACTTGATTAGACAGGACAAGACAAGGTGTTGATGTGGGGCAGTCATCCCATTCCCTTACCATTAGGATGTTAACAAGACCATTATGCCACATGAGGCCTGTTAAATGGAGGACGCTCCATGAGGAACACCAGGTGTATACTCTAGAAATTAGGTCCACCCAGTAGAAGTGCCCTCTTTGGGTGGTGCACTGTGCTGGATGCTGATTACTGCTGGTGAGCAACACAAATAGGGCTCTTGGGTTATTTGATCGTAAAGTAAGAGAAGAATATTGCATTCCTTTAATGATTTTTCTGTGGTACCATCCCTTATCTATACACTATTTTTATGAGCAGTCTTTAAGGCTGCCAAAAACACTACAAATGTGTATGTGCATTATAATGCTTACATAACCTCAGTATCAGTGCCCTACCTTGAATGACATTTGCTGCTGTTGAGTGTCACCACAAATATTTACTCAATATCAAGGAGTGGTACTTCGACTAAGTGTATTCAAATATTAAAGACTCCAAACTTTAATAAAATATATACTTCGAATAATTTATCACCATTGATAAACCCCACAAAGAATATTATAGCGTTTAAAAGCAGTAATTGGAGGTGCATGCAATTCTTGGCAGGCAGGCAAAACTCTGCACAACACCTGCTCAAATGTTGTGACGTCTGTCAGCCATCGCCGATGGACAATGGCATTGTCTATTGGCCCAACCCCAACTAGAGTAGCTTTGCATGATTCACATAAAAAAAAAATTTATCTTATACTGACCTTTTTGGACGTAGCCACTCACACATTGGACTACTGTTTGAAACCTCGAGTTTGGCATTTGGGCCGTTTGCCATCTTGATATTTGGAACCAGAAGTGACCATATTTGGACAAGAGGGTGCAACTAACTAGCCTGGATGCTAATTTTGGCTAGCAAAAATGTACTTAAAAAAAGAACAACAATCTCTTTAGAGTGTCTTTTAGTAACCAAACACTGAACAAGGCATTTTTAGGCGACCAAAATGTTAAATAATTAACTTTCACTGTGAAGTTCTGAGACAAAAGCAGACTGAATGCACTCGCTGAGCTAATCAACTCTGTCCACAGTACACCATAATAGTAATAAAGTGAATACTCTCTGCTGTGAGTCCAGACAGTAGTGACTATTGGTAACGTAGTGGTGGAGTTTTGCATTATTAACATCTAAAAACTGAGGCGCAACCTTTCTCTGTTTGGAACTGTGAACTGCACTTTATCGAACGTGCTGAAGTTAACGTGTGCATCAGCAGAGTAATGTAGTTATGCTGGGCCCCGGTGTAAATAATTTCTTTGGGCCTGGGCAAACCAGCCTTTAAACAAAATCTTGGAAAGCGGCTGCCTGAACGGCAAATTAATCACAACTATGGCCACTGAATTCCCCCAACAACCGAAATATTTTTAACCAGCTTACACGAACAAATCAAAACACAGAGAGACACTATGACAATAAGCACAGAACTAAAGCCATCCAGATAAGCACAGCAACTCATAAGTCTACAGGTATGATCACTCAATCGCAAATATCAATTATCAACACTGCGGCAAAATTTTCCAACATACAAGAGGTAACAACCACAACTCACATCCCTGATCCTACTCTAAACAGAAAGATATCTGTAACTCATCCATCAGAAATTCACTCTCTGGGCCTTTTCTTAACAAGGTCAAACCATTACAAGAAAGATGACGTGAAAAAAGTTGGACTCCCGCGTATAGAATTACGTAGATCTTCCGCATTGTGCAGCCCCACAGGAGCAAGCACAATAGGGACTTCCGCCAAAGAGCCAGCTTACTACCTCCTTACTACTACCTTCTCGTAACTTAAATGGGGATAAAATATTTGATGGTGTGGCTCTTCTAGACTTTCCAAATGGAATCAGACCGAATGGATTAAACTCTGATATGGAAGCAAGTCATTTAATGGGGGCTGTGACTTACAGTGGCTTTTTTCACAAGTCTTTTGGGGGCCAGTGTGCATCACGTGACGGACCCAGAAGTTATAATTCCACAGTTTGGCCACCAATGACTTCAGAAACTGATTTGTTTGAATTTATGGCAAGCTTGGCACTATTGTCTTCTGTAACTGTATATAAAATCTAACACACCATGCAAAAAATAGGATTAGGTTAGCTGCTTCTTTATAACTTGGGAACATTTCCCCATGTCTTTGTCCCGCACAAGTCTTTTGGATTTGTAAAAACGGCATTGTCATGAATCTTAAAACAACACTGTTTTTCTTAGTTCATGAAAAGATGGCATTTTAGAGAGAGATGATTTTCATAGGACTGTTTCAGCACTCTTCAGCTCCTCTGCACTGTCAGCGCTCTACCTGTCTTTACAGTTAAACCTGCGTCAGACGACCCTGGAGAGCACAGATGGAAATGGGAGTACCTGCTGCTCTGTTATACCTCTGCTGAGTTTGTTATTATATTTCCCTTTTTTCTTTGTGTGTTTTTTTTTGTGACACGAAATGTTTTAGATTCCTGATTCATCTTCCATCAGCATTCCCCTGATGTAAGTTAAACTGTGCACGTGCAGCTGACACAGGAGGCTGGTTTGAAAACATTTTATCAGCTGATCTTTTGGGAGCCATGTGTTCAGAGATAAAATGGGAGATATAGCACACAGGGAGAACATGCAGGATACAATTTTCTTTCTTTTATAGTGTTGTAAGTATAATTTATAGTGCTTTGTGACCACATACTGTATTCCTCTTTTCTCTGTGAGTGTATCCAAACGGTGAAATATTTTTTTGTGTGGAAAAATGTAAGCCTCAAATAAAACTAAACCATCGGCATCGTGATGGAGCCAGATGGCATCTCAGGATATTTCCCCAAACCTCATGACCATCTTAAAGTATTCAAAATCAGGCTGGACCTGGAGAGAGGCACCTGGAGAATAATTACAAGTAATAAAACATTGTTGTGCATCACCTGCAGGGTCCAACAAGTACAAGGTTGTGTCATCTGAATCAAACTGTAAGTGCAACATCATGCACAGTAAAGAGCAATTATTTGTCTAGTTATACAAATTAGAAAGTGTTGCATTAAATTACGTATTCAAAGCACACCAAGAGCTAATTTGATAGGTGTGTGTGTTATTGTTATTAAAGGGACACGCAAAAGAAAACACTTTTCAACTGCTTTAAAATAAATAACTTGAAACAAAAATACCAATGTAAGCCAAACAAGGCCGAATTAGTACCCCCAGGGGCCCCTGGACACTGAAGCTCCGAAGGACCCTCCTTCCCTAACACCCACACCCTTGATAATAAAGCTATTGACACCCAGCAAACTGCAGGCTCCTGATAAAACTTTCGCCCCACCAGTCAGAATCCGCAAACAATGCTAAGGCCCACCTTAATTAGGCTATTTGAACTTCCAGCCAAGTGGGCATGTCAAATCACACACATTAGTGAAACGTTTAATGACTAGACCAGCAAGTATGCCTATTCAGTTCAATAACCCAAGTACTGAAAACATGATGACAGTACTACTAAAACAGCATATAAACTTCGCAAAAAAAATCATTATCTGTTCACACAATCACAACAGATTATATCAGACTAAGCTCTCACCTTCAGAAGTTCTTATGTTCTTTTTCTTTGCAAAGTAGCCGATCAAGTCCTCAATCTCCAGCTAGCAACAAGCAAAGCAATATATTTTTCTAGTGGATGGTGACTATATAATAATAATATAAGATTCTGAAAGGCTGAAATCCCTTTGAGAAGAATTTCCTCCAGGACGGAGGAATTTCCTCCAGGATTCTGTTTGCTGACCCTGGCGTAGGGTGACCAGATCGTGTGAGATCTCTCTGTGGTGGCTGCCTGAAGTGGCTGCCTGAGGCTACACTTTCCCTGTCCTTGCAACTGTAAATTCCACTAACCACAAGAAAACAAAAAGTGGAGATTTCTGAAATGAAAAACGGGGACATTTTTGGTTTGGTGGTCAGGCTCTAAAAATATTATGTTATTATATATGAAATGAAAAGGGGGACAATTTCAGTTTTATATTCTGTCAAATATAACTGTTCTGAAAGAAATCAAGTCATTTTGAGGCAGAATCTACCTTTCAGTCCCATAAAGGTATTTCAGCAGGTAAAAATGAATGGATTGGTTGGTACACTGCAAGTTAAATAATGTAGTCATAAGGATAATTGCAAAAGAGATCATGTCTTTATTTTATATATAACTCAGCAGTAAGACATGCTAATTAAAGGGTACATTTTGTTTTCCATATTTAAACAAGGATATCCGGTCACGTAAAATCTGATTTCAGGTCAGTTAACACCTTATGATTAACACACAATTAAAACAGGGACATTTCCGGGGACAGCTCCAGACAGGGACAGGCCACCAAAAACCGGGGATGTCTGGTCACCCTATTATGGCCTGCTCCAGCCATTACTTGGCCAGTCATCAAACTGACACATAAGTCAGATAATCATGAGACTTAATTTTTGTAAGCAACCTCCATCACAGAGGGCCCCTCTCTGCCCAAGGGCCCCTGGGCATGTGTCCAGATTGCCCATATGGTAGATCCGGCTCAGGGCCGAGGTCTCTGCATGTGCACTCCTGAGCCTCTTGCCTACTACAGTGACCACAAAACACAGCAGCTAACAAAATGCAGTCCGCTACCACAACAAAATGACCGGCACCCAGCACTTCAACACAAACGGCAACATAAACTCCACGTAAGGATAAAAAAACAACAACAAAGTCCTGAAGCCTTCAAGCCAAACGAGAATCAGATGATGTCGGGTTACAACACGGTCAACATCAGCAAGGCTTGAATCACAGAAAGAACTCCGCTTTGTTTTGGAACTGAAAAAACTGACACAGAGTGGGTGTGGTGTCCGAACAATAATGCTGCGATGATGTGTTGAGAAGAAATCCGCTTGACACTGTTCTTGATCATAAAAGTTTATTACATCAAGGAGTTCAGCATCAATTACAAGCTCTGCAGCAGCTTGGAGAGTGACCCAGCCCGATGACCACTCTGTCTCCCTGTACATCAAACATAGCTTATATAGAATATGTTTAGGTATCTGTTAGATACCATAGAAGGGTTTGAGTCTGCAAACTAAAAGCTCCAATCCATATAAGGGCACAGTGCTATAGGATATGTGCAGGCATCTGTTAGACACCATATAATGGTCTGAGTCTCCACATAACCACTAACCTCTGCTCTCCCCTTAAAAGGTCACTAATCCTCTATACAGCTGCTACAGTGCTATTCTAAACTGTTATGCGTCAAATGCACATATATCATACACCCATGGGCTTTCATCTAACCTAGACAGGTAAACTAACATTACTGCAAAGCATGTGAAATATATTGTGATTTTGTGTTTAAGTTGGCTCAAGTTAGAGAACGTTAGCTTGCCAGCTAACGCCCAGCAGTTATTCTGTGCAAAATACTACAGTTGTATGGCTTTCCACATTACTTCACCAGCTAACGCGACCCATATTACTCCATATTACTATCCTGTGGACCACCAGCATTATGTCAAAGTTAGGGTCACCAGACGTCCCCGTTTTCCAGGGACAGTCCCCAGTTTTGGTGGCCTCTCCCCGTCTTTTTAATTGTGTTAATCATAGAATGTATAAGGTGTTAACGGACCTGAAATCAGATTTTACGTGACCGGAAAGTCTGGGTTACCGAAAAGTGATTGCCGTTCGCGGGAAGCTGTATCGCCCAGTCTCTTTCCGACTCCAGCTGCTTTTAACTGGATCAAACAGACATTACGTGGAAATAAACATCACTTTATGTCCATGGTAATAGTAAAGGTATGTCTTTGTGATACTTTATGTTTCTTTTAACGGAATAATCACAATTGTGGCCAAATAAGTGTTTGCAGTTTATAATGTAACCAGGCATGACATTTACGTGATTATAGGCAATAATAGAAGCCTGTAGTTTGGTAGGCCCATGTCTAATATCCTTGTTTAAATTTGGAAAACGGAATGTAGCCTATAATTAACATGACTTTCTGCTGAGTTATATATAAAATAAAGACATGATCTCTTTTGCAATCATCCTTATGACTCGACATTATTTAATTTGCTGTGTACCAACAAATCCAGTCCTTTTTACCTGTTGAAATACCTTTAAATGGCCAAAACAACCCATAAAATGTAGTATTCTGCTTGCCAGACAGTGATTGCAGCCTCTGCTTATTGACTGAAAGGTTATTTCTGCCCGGAAATGAGCTGATTATATTCATTAGGGTTATATTTGACAGATTGCACATATATAACATTATATTTTTAATGAGATACTGACCAAACCAAAAATGTCCCCGGTTTTCAATTCAGAAATCTGGTCACCTTAGTCAAAGTGTTTTAGCCTGCAGGAAAGGATGTAACGCTGCAAAGAAAATGTGGAGTAATTTGTTTTTACTAGCCTACAATGATGCAAAGCAGGAGCAGCCAGTTAACATTAGCACGGATCTGCCGCTGTTTTCTTCGTAACGTTCAACAAATCCACGCTCCACACGTCTCAGTCGCTGTAACTTAAGTGACCCACATAATATACAATAATGCAACAAACGGCACAGGACAACACCACAGTAGAAGATCCATTCACTACAGTAATGTTACTTACTGCGGTCTAACTGTAATAAAGTGTGGCAACAATCTCATTTATAATATTTAGTCTATAGTTTACTAACCATTTCTCTCTAATTCTATATTTAAATACGTACTCCTCACCTTGTAGCAGTGTCACAGCACAGTCCACATGATCAGAATTTTTGAGTAACCCTAAATAATACATAAAGTTGTTCTATGAACTCATACTGTTTCTTATGTAGTTGATCATTTTTATTGTAATTTACTTAAGATTTGAAGCTTTATGGGCTTTAAATACTGGTGAGAACTATTTTATAAATAATGTCAGACAATTGTATTTTCCAAGCTTAAACTCCTATAATATCAATAAGTCACTACTTATCCTAACTATATTATATGGATCCTAGACTTACAAGCTTTGTACAGAGAGTCCTCCTCAGGGGGGTATAAATGAAGCAACCTCTCCAGTGCCCCTTCCAGCTGAGCCCAGTCGCTAATTCACACTCTTGATTGGCTCATTTGCATAATCAGGCTGTTTGTAATGGTAGGGCAGGTGGGAAGGAGGTGGAGGTGTGACAGGGGCCAGCAAAGCAGAGAGAGGGAGCACAGTGTGGGGGACAGGAAAGTCACCTGGGGCCGGCCCAGTTCAGCCCTGCAGCTAAGGGATCAAGCTGAGAGGTTTTTCACAACCAAAGTCCTGCAGCGCCAGCAGAGAGTACTGAAAGCTTCTAATGCCCTCAGAGGCAGCAGGAGTCTGGACCCAAGATAGCACTTATATCAGAGTTGCAAAAACCATCCCAAACAATGATGGGAAACAGAGCTTTTTTCACACCTACACATCAACACATCCTGTTCAAAATGTGTGAGATTTAGTGTGTATCCCTGACTTTCTCTGAGCAATGCTTGTACAAATATCTAGGCCACCTTCCCCTTTTAATACATCCATTGTTACACCTGTACACATAACTGAATCAGCAAGGATGTTCGAGCCTGTTCTCATCTCAGGGCATCATATACCGACGATTTGAGAAAGAGTGACAAAGCATAGTTATTTGTCACAGCGGATGCGTCTCCATGAGTGCTAGCTCGCTAGTGGTAGCTACGTTACTGAACTAAACCTAAGTCACTGAATGTATGCATGTCGACCGGCTAACCCTACAACTGCGCATGTGCTAGCAGGTAGGGTTAGCCTCCCTTGTGTTGCTGCAACGTAGGAAACGGGTGCGTTTCATACGGACACTGAAGGGTACCTTTACCGTAAAATCGTTGCGCTTTGTCACGCTGTCTGAAAGCATCAGTCACTCTTGCTGCCATCCAAAAGAAACCAAACCAATAAGCAGTTTCTTACCGACTCTGACTCTTATCCCACCCTATGGACAATACACACTACAGTAACATCTCCACATCTGACTCGATCAGTTACATTAATTAAGTGTTTCTGACATAGTAAGTGGGGCTAGAAATTGATTACCATTGCTTATTCATGCTTAACTCTCACCTTGAATTGCTGGTCACAAGGTTCAGGAGCTGAGAAGCAGCCAGTTGGCTCAAACTCATTCTTGTAAAATCACAAAACTGCCCATGTCAACCACTACCCACAGTTCTGTGAGTGGTCCTGCTTCCAAGTGATTTGACTATTTTTTCCTTTTTCTGTTGAATGTAGTTATTTAGAACATACCTCTAGCCTTCAAGGGTTACAGAAGGCTCTCTTAGTTTTTGCATCTCTGAGGAGGAGAGGCAGTCACGCCTCCATGAGGAGAGGGGAGGCACTGTGTTGTCAGAAATTCTGAAGTTAATATTTTTTATAAATTGTAGTGTACCACCTGTCCTGATCTAGACCTCTCATCATCAAGTGTGAGCAGATTTGTCAAAGGAATTAGTCACCTGTATCTGAGTAGTTTGGCAGAAAGGTTATAGCTCGTTTAATTACAAAATTGTCTACTGGGGTGGGTTTTGACAGGTGGATGTTATTTCTTGCTGCTGAGTTGACCTGGCAGACCTCAACTCCACAAGCTGGGGCTACACACTGGCAGTTCCCGTTATTTACAGGCTTTTAGCATAAGCCAGGCATGCCATATATTTTTAATTTCAGAATAAGCAGTGCCTCTCAGAAATAACATTAACTGGCACGTTAGTTGCCATTATTAAAAGTTTTATTTGAATGAATAGAGGAGAGCATCGGTGTTCCAGGGATATGAAAACCATGTTGGAAAGTTGCACGGCTCTTCTGCCCATTCAAAAAATAGAACTTCAACAGATCAGAGCAGCAGGCACGGCTGTCAAAAAAAAGAGGGCACCTGGCCGAGGGAGGAAAAAAAGTCTTCTATTTGGGATAATTATATTTTAAGTTTTGGAACTTCAGTTCTGACAATGCTTCGGGGGATAAACGCAGAAAGTGAGTTTGCAGTGGGCTACACCTTGAGCTGCAGATATTTATTTATATTTTGGCAAATTTGCACTGTGAAATATCATGCCAAATTAGCTTTTAGTAGTTCCTGTTTGCTATGTCACAAAGAATTTAATGGAGTTATGTAAACTGAGGTTCAGGAACAGGACCACGCCTCCCTCACTAATTCTACCACCTGCGCTCATTCAATTCCTCCAATCAACCACCCGTACTTTACTCATTCCATCCACCTGTGCTTCTAAAATCCAGCTACAAGAGCTCACGTATATAAACTGTATAACCCGTTTTCTCTGCTAACCCCCCATTTTACCCTCCCTCGGCCAGGCGCCCTCACCGGTCTCGCCTTCACTCAGGCAGTTGATTCTATCAGGTGCTTTCATTGACGTCGCTCTCTTTCCTGCCTCCACAGGTCCTGCCGCCGGGCCGAGGGAGCTCTCTTCACCGCTAGGTCCCGCCCAGCTCGTACAACTTCTTCTCGCTCCAGATAATTTACAGCCGTCGAGTTTCCCTCTGTTGTGACACAATTGTTCAGTTTTCCCCCATTGCAGGGCGGACGACTATCTTCAATCATCTCGGACTCAGATGATTCGGCGACACCGGGTTTTACATATCACGTCCATCTTTCTTCCCAGGCTGCATTCCGCTTCCACCTCCAGCAATTAAACCTTGGGAGTCTTGTGCTATTTTAGCCTAGCTTCAAATACTTTTACGTTGCCTTCATATAGCTACCACATTAAACATGTTTGCTCAATCTAGCATATCGAAGGGTGCAAATGTAAACTGCAAATATGAATATTTAAAGGTAAAATTCAGATATCACACTTTGACCTGGCCACACCGGCGCGATTGCAGACTCCAGGGGGTTAATCGGGGCACCCAGGGCCATAGTGCCAACTCCGGACCCTGCGTATAGGCATCCTCCCCAGCTGCCTTGCCAGTACCTCCGCTGCCCCCTCTCACATGAGGGCCCTGCATAGTTAACACCAGAACCTGCCACCCCCATGACCCCACCCAGTACGGTTATGGCCGCACAGATACCCCAGACCACATCTATTGACGCCTTAAATTCGCTAGTTCGTTCACCTCCACTCCTGGTTCCAGCCAGACATCTGTCTGACACCTTCTTGCCGGCCAATGCTCGTTTGGCCAGTCCGTCATTACCAGCACTCCCTGGCGTTGCCCATACACCCGGATTTCCTTCTTTGAGCATTCCCAGAACGGTCTACTTTACTTCGTCTTCAAAACATTTCTCTCTATACAACCACGTTCCAATAACAGAAAGCTTCCAAAACATTGGAATATTGAGGAAATAAAAAAAAAAAAGTGAATATCCCTACAACCAAAAGCACTTCCATGCTTACAGACCACAGCTTGAGAACAGAACATCCTACAGGGATCTAAGTGGGCTCTTTTTCTTCGCATCGAAGAAACAAATCGACGCGATAGTCTGCGTAGCTTACAGGTCGCCAGCAGAAGCCAATAAAGCCGCCTCTGCTAAAGCAAACTCTTCTTCTCTACTTCAATCTGACGACAGAAACCAAACCTATCAGATAAGCCGACCTCACTAAGATGGGGGCCCGCCAGATGGTCCCCGTTGACACAAAGGACTGCCGTCTTTGGACGTAAAACAGCCAGAACAGCGAAAATCGGGTAGGTCCAGTACCAAGAGGTTAATCCACTCCCTTTCAAGCCTCCTTCCCGAGCTCAAATTTCTCCGTACATCCCAAACTATCTCTCCCGTCGCACTGTTATACCAAGCACCATTTCTCTCTCTCCATTGGACACCTAAACTCCCGCATCCGCATCATCCCACAAGGCGATCCGTCCTTTCCCACTTACCGCTACTATCCGCCGCAGCGCAGTCCGTCCATGATCACACGGTACCCAACGGCACTGGTTAAACAAGTGATCGTGACGCGACTTCCTTCTTCTTGGAAGGCATCCCTTTCTTTACAAAAACCACTTAGCCCGATCCGAAGACATCACACTACACAGAGGGCGGCGGCGATGCTAGCATCCGAGCAGCCACCAGAACAGTCATCACCCTGCTCCTTCCACCACCCTTTCAAACCGCTGCCATTTTTTGGGGGCACGAGGTCCAGCCATCCTGGCACACACAGACAACCACACACTACATTACCAGACCGCTCTGGAACGCCCCCTTTCACCACTGAGTCAGGCAGAGCCATCTCACGCTCCTGGTCGCCATCTCTGCCTATCCCATAATTCAAGATTCTTCGGACCCGTACCCCGATCACTAATTCCGTATCAGGCACTAGACCACACTGCCGAATTCTCATCTGTCTCTCTTCCCACGCCTACCATAGCTACGTCTGCAACAACCATACAGACGTTCTTTGAACCAATTTCCGTTCAATCCGTCATTCTTTTAGGGGTTCATAAGACCAAGCTGCTTATCGAGACGAGCCCCCACCCTGAGTCTCGACCCCTCGAGTTCCTAGCCGGTCCGGCCACCAAACCCTAAACAACCTTCTCGACCCCTTCATCCCTCTTCTCCTCGACCCCTTTTCATCCCTCCCCTCTCGACCCCTCTAACTCTCTCTAACCCCCATAACTATTCATTATAATAAACCACCATTAAATCTAACATTGGCGTGGTCCTTGTTAGCGAAGAGGCTACTGTAACTGGATTACTTTGATACTGAAGAGAACATCAGTGGATTTATGAATGTTTATCTGCAATGGACAGTAAAGATAGTGTTATCTCTTTCAAGTGGAAGTCACACTGAAAGTTAGAGTGTCTTCTGTTCAGACTTGACTGGGTTTTGACTCATGGTGGTTTCTTGGTGATTTTCAACAAATTGCGTCAGTCAGTAAGCACTAAGAGTTAATTTACCTTTGCCTTACAGTACTTCTCCACACTCCTCCTGTTTTCTAGACCTTCTTTTTTTCTATCCATTCAGTGATACCAAATAAAATGACCTCTACTGTGACACAGGTGGAATGGGCTATGAAACAGTCGTGACTGAGGGGATGGTAGCAGTGGGTAGTGCAATGGTTAGCACAACAAGATGGTTGTGGATTCAAACCCTGGTTGCCCCGGCCTTTCCGTGTCCGTGTGGGTTCTCTCTGGGTGCTCTGGCTTTCTCCCACCATCCAAAGACATGCAGGCTAGGTTAATAGGTGTCTCTCAAATTGTCCTTAGGTGTGAGTGGTTGTTTGTCTATGTGTGGCCCTGCGATGGACTGGTGACCTTTCGCCCGATGTCAGCTATCATTGGATCCAGTCCCCCCTGTGACCCTGTACACAGGATAAGCGGTTGACGATGGATGGAAATTGTGGGGAGAGTGTGTATTTGTGAAACTAGTGTTTTTAGGATTCTGGGGTATAAGAAGCAGCCATGTGTGTTGCTCTATTTGTTACTGGGAAAGTTATGTCTTTTCGAAACTACAGTATATGGACTTGCCAGAGAAACAGGGAAATTAAAATGAATCTGTGTTCATGAGTACTGTAAATCAGCATACCGTAAAACTTTGAATAATAGCCCAGGCCTTTATTTGCTAAAATCACTGAATTGACCCTGTCTTTATTTGGGACAGGCCATATGGAATTCTTTTTACACAAACGTGAAACAACTATGAAACAGTTTATTTATTTCAAACAAAGTAATACTTATAAATACATTATCAAGTAGTAAAAATGATCAAATAATATGAAATACACGTCAATACATTTATTTGATCTTGCTCCAACAGACGGCTTATGCGCTTTTATTTTGAAGGCAGCAACCTCACGAAAACAACACGGTGCAGGAAGAGAGAAGTTAGCAGACAGAGAGCGATGGTCTTCAAAACTTGAATAAATTTCTCTGAAAACCTGTTTTGATTTTTTTTAATCAGTGGGACCCTTACAGACTAAAGGAATATAAATAATCAAGGAATGTACACATTCGGACTTAACGAGGGCTTCAAAGTTAACGTGAGTCAGCACTTTTTTCTCCTTTTCATCTTTTGTAGCCATGCAGGTTACACCGGTAAATCTAGAAGAATTAGACTTTAGGTCTTGTTTCGGTTTTTATTTTTTATTTTTATTTTTTTTAAACCTGTCCTGCCCAGCAGCCTGGTATAGAGTATGATGAGCTGGATACCAGCTACAGATTTTACTTTAACAAGAGAGTATAAATGTACTTCTTTGTCTGTTTTATTATTTATTCAACTAAGAGAAAAATGAAAACAAGAAACATTCACGCACACTAAATAAGCAGCACACACTGATACAAGCTGTACAAAAATAAATTGACAGCTATAATGAGAATGGCGAAAAAACATTACTATGAAAAACTATTAATTGCTAATAAATCTAACATAAAAAGAACCTGGGCAGTATTAAATAGTGTCATTAAGCAAGGATCGAATATAACGGATTATCCGGAATTTTGTTGACTCTAATGGAGAAAACAATGATATGAATAAATTAGTAAATGATTTCAATAATTTCTTTGTAAATGTTGGTCCTGACTTAGCAGCTAAAATTCCTAACCAAGAATTGAAGTTGAACACTGAAAGAAATGATTGTTCTATTTTCCTCTCCTGTCAGTGAGTGTGAAATAATGAATATTGTTCAAAAATCCAAAAACAAGTTATCTACAGACTGTCACTCCATCGATATGGTACTAATAAAAAAAGACAATTAAAAGTATCTTAAAGCCTCTAACACATATCTGTAACCTGTCGCTTAAAAACGGCTGTGTGCCAAGAAAAATGAAAATTGCTAAGGTCATACCATTGTTCAAAAATGGAAATAGGAATCACTTTACTAATTACAGACCCATTTCTCTCCTTCCCCAGTTTTCAAAAATCCTTGAAAAG
>NC_060170.1:3778638-3781310 GCF_021292245.1 Micropterus dolomieu | reverse complement strand
GATAACATCTTTACTAACAACCTTTTAAACAAAACAGTTAATGGTCTATTGATCTGTGATATCACTGACCACTTACCAGTCTTTACTATATATGACTGTAATGTTTCTAAATATATAAAAACTTGCAATGTGAACTATAGACGAGTACGAACTGAGGAAGCTATTAATGTATTTAATGAAGAATTAAGGTTACAAGATTGGAATACTATTTATGGAGAGATGCAGACTGAAGTGGCTTACAATAATTTTATAGAAATATTTACTTCTTTGTACAACAAGCACTGTCCTATCAGAGTATTTAGTAAACCGAAAAGAAATCTAAAATGCCCTTGGATTTCCAAAGGCCTGCAGAATGCATGTAAGAAAAAAAATAACCTCTATAAATTGTTTGTTAAATCAAAAACCAAAGAAGATGAGGACAGATACAAGCTGTACAAAAATAAATTGACAGCTATAATGAGAATGGCGAAAAAACATTACTATGAAAAACTATTAATTGCTAATAAATCTAACATAAAAAGAACCTGGGCAGTATTAAATAGTGTCATTAAGCAAGGATCGAATATAACGGATTATCCGGATTATTTTGATGACTCTAATGGAGAAAACAATGATATGAATAAATTAGTAAATGATTTCAATAATTTCTTTGTAAATGTTGGTCCTGACTTAGCAGCTAAAATTCCTAACCAAGAACTGAAGTTGAACACTGAAAGAAATGATTGTTCTATTTTTCTCTCTCCTGTCAGTGAGTGTGAAATAATGAATATTGTTCAAAAATCCAAAAACAAGTTATCTACAGACTGTCACTCCATCGATATGGTACTAATAAAAAAGACAATTAAAAGTATCATAAAGCCTCTAACACATATCTGTAACCTGTCGCTTAAAAACGGCTGTGTGCCAAGAAAAATGAAAATTGCTAAGGTCATACCATTGTTCAAAAATGGAAATAGGAATCACTTTACTAATTACAGACCCATTTCTCTCCTTCCCCAGTTTTCAAAAATCCTTGAAAAGGTTTTTGACAAACGGTTAGAAATTTTTACAGATAAGCATAAGCTAATTAATGAAGGACAATATGGGTTCAGACCCAACAGATCAACTTCGATGGCCATAATTGACGCTACAGAAGAAATATCGAAGGCTCTAACAAACAAAAAACATGCAATAGGAATTTTTATAGATCTTAAAAAAGCTTTTGATACCATTAATCATGATATATTACTTAAGAAATTAGAACGATATGGAATACGGGGGGTTGCTGGGAAATGGGTGAAAAGTTATTTGAGCGACAGAGTACAGTTTGTCCAAATGGGTGAGCTTCTCTTGACATTGCTTGTGGTGTCCCGCAGGGGTCAGTATTGGGCCCCAAATTATTTAATTTATATATTGATGATATTTTCAATGTTTCTCAATTGGTTAAATGTGTATTGTACGCTGATGATACAAATATTTTCTATAGTAACGATAGTTTGGAGCGACTGATTAGCGTTATAAACAAAGAACTAAGTAAATTTAAAAAATGGATGGAAAGTAACAAATTATCCTTAAACCTAGATAAATCCAAAGTGATGTTTTTTGGAAAGTATCAAGCTGATTCGCAGAAACTGGTTGAGATAGACGGAGTACACATTGAAAATGTTCAGGAAATAAAATTTTTAGGTGTAACGATAGACAACAAGCTAAGTTGGAATGCCCACATCAGACATATAACAACAAAAGTCTCCAAAAGCCTTGCCATAATAAGTAGAGTTAAGCATATCCTTGATTTTAATGCACTCCATACCCTGTATTGTGCTTTAATACAGCCATATCTAACCTACTGTGTAGAGGTATGGGGCAATAATTACAAAAATGTAATACAGTCACTTTTTTTGCTACAGAAAAGAGCTATACGAATTATACACAAGGCCGCCTATTTTGAACACACAAATCCTCTCTTTCTCAAATCAAAGCTATTAAAAATGCAGGATCTTGTAAAATTTTATAATGCACAGTTCATGTTCAAAGCGTATCACTATTTATTACCTGTGAACATTCAAAATATGTTTTCTCATAAGGAGCAGTCGTACAGTTTGAGAGGATTTGGAAACTTTGCGGTACCAATGGCGAGTTCCACCAGGAGGAGTTATTCTATGTCTGTTTGTGGGGTTACTTTGTGGAATAATCTGGGGCTTGAATTAAAGCAGTGTCAAGGCATTCACAATTTCAAACGTCTTTACAAACGAAAGGTCTGGTTCCATTACAATGACAATGAGGTTTGATTGTATTCATGTTGTGTAGATTGTTGGATTAGTTGTCATTTATTTACCCTTGTGGTATTCCGTCTTGGTAGTTGTTCGTCATTATGTACTCTTGTGGTATTCCGTCTACCATTGTTGGTAGTTGTTCGTCATTATGTACTCTTGTGGTATTCCATCTACCATTGTTGGTATTTGATAATCATTGTTATGTACCTGTGTGGTATTTTGTCTACCATTGTTGGTATTTGATAATCATTGTTATGTACCCGTGTGGTATTTCGTCTACCATTGTTGGTATTTGATAAGCATTGTTACCTGTGGAAATATTTGTATATTATTAGTATGTATGGTATGAATGTGTGGTTTTGACTTGTGCATCCACTGTTTCTAAATGAGGTATTATTATTATTATTATTTTTTTTTTTT
>NC_060170.1:3736761-3778538 GCF_021292245.1 Micropterus dolomieu | reverse complement strand
AGGAGAGAGGAGAGGGACGAGAAAACACAAGACTACCGGAAAGGGGAGAAGTTGTGTTAGTAACATGCAATAATGGGATGAGGTTGCATACAGAGGGAGAGAAAGTAGAGAAGAGAGGAGCTCAGTGCATCATGGGAAATCCCCTGGCAGTCTAGGCCTATAGCAGCATAACTAAGGGATGGTTCAGGACTCACCTGAGCCAGCCCTAACTATAAGCTTTATCAAAGAGAAAGTCTTAAGCCTACTCTTAAATGTGGAGATGGTGTCTGCCTCCTGAACCCAAACTGGAACCTGGTTCCACAGGAGAGGAGCTTGATAACTGAACGCTCTGGCTCCTAGTCTACTTTTGGAGACTCTAGGAACCACAAGTAACCCTGCATTCTGGGAGCGCAGTGCTCTGGTGGGGTAGTAAGGTACTATGAGCTCTTTAAGATAAGATGGTGCCTGACCATTAAGAGCTTTGTAGGTAAGAAGAATGATTATAAATTCTATTCTGTATTTTACTGGAAGTCAATGCAGAAAAGCTAAGACAGGAGAAATATGATCTCTTTTCCAGGTTCCTGTCAGAACACGTGCTGCAGCATTCTGGATCAGCTGAAGAGTCTTAATGGACTTTTTCGAGCAGCCTGATAATAAGGAATTGCAGTAATCCAGCCTAGAAGTAACAAATGCATGGACTAGCTTTTCTGCATCATTTTTAGACAGGATGTTCCTGATTTTCGCAATATTACGTAGGTGAAAAAAGGCGGTCCTTGAAATTTGCTTAATGTGAGACTTAAACGACATGGGCTGATCAAAGATAACTCCAAGATTCCTCACAGTGGTGCTGGAGGCCAGGGCGATGCCATCAAGAGAAACTATATCTCTAGATAATGTGTCACGGAGGTGCTTAGGCCCCAGAACAATAACTTCAGTTTTATCTGAGTTTAACATTAGAAAATTACAGGTCATTCAGGTTTTAACATCCTGAAGGCACATTTGAAGTTTAGCTAACTGATGAGTTTCATCTGGCTTGATCGACAGATATAACTGAGTATCATCTGCATAACAATGAAAGTTTATGGAATATTTCCTGATAGTATTGCCTAAAGGAAGCATATTTAAAGTGAAGAGGATTGGTCCGAGGACAGATCCACGTGGAACTCCATGAATAACTTTGGCATGCATGGAGGACTCATCGTTAACATGTACAAACTGAAATCGATCTGATAAATAGGACTTAAACCAGCTTAGAGCGGTTCCTTTAATGCCAATGAAATGTTCCAGTCTCTGCAATAGGATCTGATGGTCAATGGTATCAAATGCAGCACTAAGATCTAATAAAACCAGTACAGAGACAAGTCCTTTGTCTGATGCAATGAGGAGGTCATCACCAGTGCTGTCTCTGTGCTATGATGAGCTCTAAATCCTGACTGAAAATCCTCAAATAAACTATTGCTCTGTAGAAAGTCACACAGCTGTTTAGCAACTGCTTTCTCCAGGACCTTAGAGAGAAATGGATGGTTAGATATAGGTCTATAGTTGGCTAAAACATCCGGATCAAGTTTGGGCTTTTTCGGAAGAGGTTTAATTACAGCTACTTTAAAGTACTGTGGTACATAGCCTGTTGATAAAGATAGATTGATCATATCTAGTATAGAGGTGCTGACTAAGGGTAAAACATCTTTTAGCAACCTAGTCGGGATGGGGTCTAAGAGGCAGGTTGATGGTTTAGATGAAGAAATTATTGAAGTTAGTTGGTAAAGATTGAGGGAAGCAAAACAGTCTAAACATATATCTGGTTCTACAGCTGTTTCAAAGGTTGGTGTCAGTTGAGGGCAGGTCTTGGTGAATTTTGTTTCTAATAGTTAGAATTTTATCATTAAAGAAGTTCATGAAGTCGTAACTACTGAGAGCTATAGGAATACTTGGCTCAATAGTGCTGTGACTCTCTGTCAGCCCGGCTACAGTGCTGAAAAGAAACCTGGGGTTGTTCCTATTTTCCTCTATTAATGACGAGTAGTACACTGCTCTGGCATTACGGAGGGCCTTGCTATAAGTTTTAAGAATATCTTGCCAAATTAAACGAGAATTTTCTAGTTTGGTGGAACGCCAATTCAAGTTTCCACGATATTTGCTTTAATTTGCGAGTTTCAGTATTATACCTAGCTACCGAGATAACCGTCTTTGTTTTATTATTTTCTTTATTAGAGGGGCTACAGAGTCCAGTGTCATTCGCAGCGAGCCTGCAGCACTATCAACAAGATGATCGATTTGGGAGGGACTGAAACTAGCGTAGGAGTCCTCCATTACTTTGTGACTTGATAATGAATTTAGAGCTGATGGAATCGCATCCTTAAATTTAGCTACAGCACTATCAGACAGACATCTTGTATAGAAATTTTTGCCCAATGGCGAGTAGTTCAGCAATACAAACTCAAAAGTTATCAAACAGTGGTCGGATAAAGAGGGATTCTGTGGGAACAGTACTAAATGTTCAATTTCAATACCATATACCAAAACAAGGTCGAGGGTGTGGTTAAAACAGTGAGTCGGTTCATGAACACTCTGAGAGAAGCCAATGGAATCTAACAGAGAGATAAACGCAGTTCTGAAGCTGTCATTCTCAACGTCCACATGAATATTAAAATCCCCTACAATAATAACTTTGTCCGTTTTAAGGACTAAAGTTAACAAAAATTCCGCAAATTTAGAGAATTCAGAGTACGGACCAGGTGCTCGGTACACTATAACGAAAAGAATTGGTTGCAGTGATTTCCAACTTGGGTGTGAAAGACTAAGAACAAGGCTTTCAAATGAGTTATAGTTTAGTTTTAGAGAATTCGAACAGCTCTTATCATGGCTGCCACTGAAATACTTACGGTTCACTTCACTCAGTTAGGAACCTTCCTAAGCAAAAAAGACTTTTCGAACGCAGCCCCCGACTATTCGGGGTCAGCCCTAAACTCAAGTATTTACCAAATCCTTTTTAGTTGGAATTGCTCCCACTGACCTCAAAAGCCGTCCCTCTTTAAATATTTGGATCTGATATCATTTAGTAATTATTGCCCTATTTCTATCCCTCAATGTTTTTCCAAAGTACTCGAAAGGTTGGTGTATAATAAAGAGAAGAGACATGGCTGTTATTCAGCTAGTTGATAAAATTTACATTGCTTCAAACAATAGTGAATGTATTTTGTGTCACAATATGCTTCTATAAACATGATCTGCCTGTCCACCAGATGCCCTCAGACTTTTTCTCCTCTCTCACTCCCATGTCCAGGAACTCCCTCTTGCTCTTCAGTTACCTGACCTTCCCTATCTTCTCTCACATTTCCTTGTCAGACCTGCAGTACTTAACCAGCCCATTCCCATGTACCCTGTACCCTGGAATCTGTACCTGCCTGCCTGCACCTTTTCCCTGCCTCAGTCCAGTTTGTCTGAGGATTCTCAGTCACCTGTTTTTGGAATTGGTAAGCCATTACTTTTGTCAGTAAATCATTGAGCTGTCCCTGTCTTTCTCAGATGTTTGTGTTTGGATTCTTCCTTTGCTGCATTCACCTGTCTGACAATTTGACTATATTTTTATAGTCAATATTTTATATTTATGGCTTCAATGGCTCTCAAATTGTAAGAGTTAATGGATGGATTTCTGATAGATGCAAATGCTCCGTATTTGTATAGCGCCTTTCTAGTCTTTTCGACCACTCAAAGCGCTTTTACACTACATCTGCATTCACCATTCACACACATTCATACACTGGCGGCCACCAGAGGCAATTGCCCAAGGACACTTCGACATGAGACCTGGAGGAGCCGAGGAACCGCCGACCTTCCGATTAACGGGCAACCCGCTCTATCTCCTGAGCCACAGCCGCCCCAAGGATGCAGGTAACTTGTGGTGTCCAACAAGGGTCCATTTTTGGACCCCCTTTGTTCCTCATATACATTAATAACTTAGTGAATGCAACTTCATCTATGTTTTGCTGATAATCGTTAAAAAAACATTTTGAATTATAGGACATTTCTAAATGGTTTAAATTGAAAAAAACTTGTAATTATATGATACTTACTGACAAAAGATTTATTTGGAAAAATCATATTCAGTTCCATTTATTTATCTGGTAAATGGACTGTACTTGTACAGCGCCTTTCCAGTCTTCCAACCACTCAAAGTGCTTTATACTGCATCTCACAATCACCCCATTTACAAACATTTATACACTGATGGCAATTGCTGCTCTGTAAGATGCCAACTGCATCTTACAGGCACAGCCATCTGGAGCAGTATCTTGCCCAATGACACTTTAACATGCAGCCTGGAGGAGCAGTGGTTTGAACCACTTAACTTCTGATTAGTAGATGACCTGCACTACCTCCTGAGCCACAGCTGTTCACTCATATAGCACAAAATCACAATAGAAGGGCACTTTTCACATAAAGCAGGTCTAGACCATACTCTTTATAATATTAGTTACAGAGACCCAACAACAGGCAGGCAGATAGGCAGAAACCCTTGGCAGAACTCTGAACTAGGCTCTGGGTGGGCTGCCACTTGCCTCGACCGGCTGGGTTGAGAGAGAGAGGGAGAGGGTTAGAGAGAGAGCTGGAGGAAAGACAACACACAGTAGCACAATGCAAGTTCCACAAAGAGATGTAAAGATGTAGTACAAATAATAATAGATAATAAATAATGATAAAGATATCAATTATTTTAATGCTAAAAGTTACAAGACTAATAATAATAACATGGGGGAAGTAGGTTGCTTGCAATTATAGATTCAGTCTCTACAGCTCCCTAGGCAGAAATATATGCAGAAAGTGACAGAAGGAGAGAGGAGAGGGAAGAGAAAGCACGAAACTGCAAGTCATATTTATTTAGTTTGCAGTAAGAGAATAAAATCAATTGGTATTGTCAATAAAATAAGTAGTTTGGTATTGTTTGGGCTGCCACCAACCTTACAAAGATCCTTTACTGGAGAAATCGGGAGTTTCAGGAGCAGGACCACACCTAACCCATCTCCTCTTCTTAGATCTCAAGTTCTGCGCCAGAACCGAGACCAAGGAAGCAGGTGAGTCCAGCTCTAACTTCTTCCATCTCTCACATGGCTCATTTCTCCTCAACATTCAAGAACAATTCACCAGTCCCTTGCTTCGCAACAGGCCGCTGATCACAGCGTTAACATGCTCCAGCAAGTTCCCCCAACAACCAGCCTTCGTGTCCTACTGGACTGTAGCCACTCTTCAAAAATTGCAAAAAGATAAATGGATTCCTTTTTACAGAACAGACAATACAGCAAAACAATCTCATGTCAGTATGTCAAATAAGTAATCAGCAACCACCTCTCACCATCATCTCTCACAATTACCTTTAGTTGGAGCACCCAATACCGGAATTCTGGGGCCTCCACCTCTCTTCATGGTTTCAGCAACAGCACCAGCAGCCTACATCACACATGACAAATGACAGTGGGTCATCAGCGTCCTGCCATCTAGCTCCAGCAACCTGGTCAGCCAGCCTTAACAGGGGAACCTGGATGCCAGCGTGCATAAATATCTACTTCCACCAACCACAGTAGCCAACTTTACTTCAGTCAGGAACACTTTATCAAATACTTGATTTGCTTGGAGTAGTTATTTTTGGCAGTGTGGCTCTGTTCTGGAACGCCCCTGCTCATGGCTCTCCACGTTCCTACGTGAAAAGCCACAGGACCAATGAGGAAAGCCCAGGGCAGAGATAGCTGCACCAACCCCCCCCCCAGAACAGAACAGAGCAGCGTCAATAAATACAGAAATACATTGGTCAGGAATAGCCTTAAAGAAGAGCCAGGATTGTGTGCTGAACTGAATTTAAATGCTCTGTATTTGTATAGCGCCTTTTTCTAGTCTTCCGACCACTCAAAGCGCTGTCATGCACATTCATACACTGAGCCTAAGTGCTCAAACACAAGTAACATTCATTCATTCATTCATTCATTCAATAACCAAGGCAGAAAGTCCAAAAAACACAACAAAAACGAAGCAGGCAAGAATACAAAATCTGGGGCAAGTGTCTGGGTAATACAAGAAAGGAGCTGGTGATCTTTATCAATATTATATATATTATTATATATAATTGATAAACAACCAAACTGTCTATAAGAGTAATAGTATAAATAAAAACCTAATGATACCCATCCCTAAGCATGTTTAACACTACAATATGTAAAGACACATTTTATTGGGTACCCACTCAATTTACCTGGTCCCACTCAAATTATCACCTGTGGAACTCACTACATTGAAAACCCATTTTCCTACATCACTGAAGGTGTAAAGAAACTCATCAAAATCGATATTTGTGTTTAATTTTCTAATTTCCTCAAACACTGGTGGCATCTTTGACATACTGTATGTAGTCTAGTTAATGTAACGTTCATCTTTTGATTCACGTGTAGTGTTGTTGGACCATGTACACCACTGAGTACCTTCACATTGCAACACAATCCTCCTCTCTCACAAACTTGAAATTTAGGATTAGAACTTATTTGATGAACCACATTTTGTATATTGAGACCTTAATAAAGAAGGTCACAATATACAAAATGCTAAAGAACACCTATTTAGGTGCAGTGGTTGATTAAAACTGCTCAGAAGATCATTGGTACCCATCTACCGAGCATCAGTGACATAGGTGAGTGCCTATGCAGCCTCAAGGATACTATAAGACAGTACCCACAGCAACAGCCTGTTCACCCGGCTGCCTTCTGGGATGAGATATGGAAGTTTCTGCTGCCGCACCAACAGACTGCAGAGCAGCTTTTTCCCCTCAGGCTCTGAGATTCTTTAATTCATCCTCAGCACTGCACCATGCAAAAAAGTTTTAACAGTTAATGTCTGTATATAAATTGATAATCTTTTGTATAAAACATTTAAGTTCAATTAACAGGCTGGGTTTTATTTGCTACAATCACTGAACTCACCCTGCCTATATCTGGGACAGGGGTCTATATGGGACAGGTTATTAATTCCTTTCCCACAAAACTTTTGCTCAGCAAAGATGAAATTGTTGTTTAAACCAGTGTGACTATTGCATGTATAAAAATCTAGCACAACAGACTGTGCATAGACCAACCTCATGCACACTGAGAGACAGAAAGAGAAAGAAAGCCCTGTATCAAAGTAGCAGTAACCTACCTTAGAAAGGATAAAAGCCAAAGCTTACTATAGTTATTTCAACTTTGATACATTTTTATGAAAAAACATTTTGATTCTTTTTGATCGCTGAATCCTTATTGGCAAAAGGTTTACTTGAAATTAATGTTGTGTTATATTGATGTACATATGTTCTGTATGTGAAATCTAACTGCTCAAGTGGGCAATCCAGTGGGCTATAAAAACAACAACAATTAAAAAATGGGCAACAATTAAAAAATGTTGTGCGAAAAATTTAATAATGAATTCTAAAGTTGTTCCGTTTCGCTTAAGGCTGAACCCAAGTGCAGACACAAACACAACCAGAGGCAAAGGAAGGTTCACGTGGTTTTAATAAACAACAAAAAGCAGTGGCGAGGCAGGCAGCGATGGCGAGTGTTCTGGGCGGAAAAAGGCGATCCACAGGCAGTGTGGACAGAACAGGTAACTCCTCCGTCGGCGAGCAGCCTCTCGGCAGGAAATTTGAAACTAACTAAAAAAACAGTTAGTCAAAAACACTCAGAAAAATCAAGAGACGTGTGACTTGAGGAAGGAAACGAGAGATAAGCCTGAAATACTCCACCATGAATGGTTAGGAATAATCTGGCGACGAGGAGCAAGATACCAACAGGTCTTGTAATGCCCGTAATGAGCCGATGCAGAACAGCTGTGACTCCACCAAACCTGGGGACTGCCTCCAGGCCTCGGGAACGCACACAACACACTAGGGCTGACCCCGAATAGTTGAAGATTCGATGCTTCGATGGGCGGAGCCTGATTCGATCAATTGGGTCAATCTCACAGTCAAAGCTTCGCAGTGAAACAAGGATCATGCCATGTTGGCGATATGGGGGTGCTCAATGTCTGATTTTACATAGAACTACCAGTTTTCTCCCAATAAGTTAATATACAGCCTATTACAATATACATTTCAATGTTTAATGCTGTAAATAAATATGTAAGAAGAATAAAACTTTCAATAAATGTTTTTAAAGTGCGTGAATAAATCCAAAATTATAATCCTAACCCTGGGTCGTCAGTGCACATGTGTAGGCGTAGCGTGTATGTAGTGGCAGAAGAGGTAACACTTGCTGAAGAGACGGAGCCCCAGCTTCACTGGTGTTGTGCCAAGTTGTCCGCACCCACGCGGGACTTTCGGATTATTTATCACCGTTGATGAACCACATAAAAAATATTTTATTGTTTTTAAATAGCCAGCTACTTGAAATAGACCCATGAGAACCGCGACGTGGGTGGCTGATTTGTGTGTGTGATACACAATCACACACACACACACACACACACACACACGAGTCAGAATCAGAAATGATCTGATACAGGGAGAGAAACTTTCTTCTGTTCTTTTATTTCACTATACCTGTTTTTGAAGCATATCATATGGTGTGGCATTTTTGCCTCTTTTGTCTAATTTTTAAAACTTACCCCAGCATGTTTTACAACCTACCCTGGTGGTAGGGTAGATTGTAACAAAGGAACACCATGTAATTGACATCAACTCATGAGGTCTGATATTCTCGTTGAGGACTGAATTGGTGCCATTTGTAGTAACAAATTGTAATAAATGTGGGTACTTTGTATAAAAGTTAGAAAACTCTAGCTAAAAATTCAGTGAATTATAGTTGCTGAAGCAAGATGTGTTACAACCATACCAGGTCTTCCCTAGCTCAAATATGTACTTGCACGTACTTGAGTAAATGCACTTCATTACTTTTCTTGTGTAACAAGGTGATGATGTTATATTTTGATGCTAATATAATACCGTGTTTATTCTGATAGCTGTTATTTAACATTATCTTCTGTGTCTCCCCTTAGGTGGCCTGAACAGTTAGCTTGTTTTTGTTGCCTGCTCAGAGCCTCATCTACAACAATCTACCTATGCAGTTCAGATATAAAATGTAACTGTCAAATGAAACCAATTATCAATTATCATGAAAAATCAAGACTCTGATTTCTCAAAAAGACTGCAGAGACACTTTTGTTTCCCCCCTTCTGTGGTAGGTAATTTCTTGTGAGGATGATTCAGTACAATCGTGGCCTTAGTATGTTGACAAAAATCACAATCTGGGCAGTATACCATTTCTGTCAAAGTATATTTGCTCACAAAGTTAAACTTTCCAGGTATCTGCCTGCATGTAGGCTGTTGTGCCTGTTTATGTATGTTCTACATGTCTTTGTGTATGGATGTGTGTGTTAAGTACACCCAGGGGACTTCCATGTCCTCTCCCTGACATTCCTTTGAGTCGAACTGACACATTTTCTAAAAGCTGTAGCGGTAATTAATCTAATTCTCCTGCTACGGCTGATACCAAAATTAGCTTACATTAATTACAATGTAACACGTGGATAACATGTAATAAAAGCAGAAGTTGTGCTTCAAAACTACAATCATGAAAAAGACCACTAATATTAAAGGTTGTTACAGCAATCTAAAGAAAATTATGTGACAGATGTGACCTGTCACTGGAAGAGGGTTTTCCAAACATCTGTTTTGTGCTTGCGATATTGTGAAATATGATTATTCAAAGATTTGATACCAGTACATCCCTAGTTGACTCCCTGAACAACCAGTATGAGTGCAGTGCACACAAGCCCTCACTGGCTTTCCACACGTGAACACAGCCCTCATCATCAAAGGGCGTCTAGTCACAAAACTCAAATTAGTGTCAACCACAATCTTCGCCTTACCTTGATGATGGTGTGATTACATTTGCCTTACACCTTGCAAGTGAGAATTGAAAAAAATGTTGGCATTGTATGTAAATCTTTTGTCACAGAATTTAATCCAGGATTTTGCAGAAGATTTTGAAAAAGGCTGTCCACTCATGTGCTGTGGTCCTTTTAAAAGGAAACTTTACACTCAATGACAATATGAAAAATATCTACAAACACAAACTGTACATTAGCTGGAAATCAGAGCTTTAAATGACTGCATTCATGATGTCATAACATGGCACCTTTTTGAAGTGTTTATTGTGCTGAAATAGCAACCGAATCAGACAATGTCCCTTTGTCCTAGTAAAATGACAACAGCTGCTGTTTGTGTCCATGGAGTTGGTATTTACTGGGTGACATCCTACTACAATCTCTGTTTGCTCTCAAGAAGAGACTGAATGCATGAGAGTGACGTCTACTTAAGAGTCAATCTCCCCTTTGTTAACACCTTAAGACAGTGGCATTGTGGGTTATTTATGTTCAGTGTATAAGCATATACAAGCCCCAACCATAACTGATGGACAACCTACAAATATCCCCTTCAAAAACTCTTATCATCACTCTCATTCTCCCACAATCTTCTTACTGCTGCAACCACTTTTAAATCCTTCATGCTTGCATTTAATCACTGTTCGCTCACATTTCCTGTGCTGGAGCACTCATGCCAGCATCAAGCCAGCTTTGGATAGTGGACAGCATATAACAAACAGCTCTGTCACCGAGGCCCAACAACAATATGCTGCTGCTCTGCCAGCCCTGATCTATCTTCAATCGTCCGCTTCTGGCACACCAGTAAATCCTCCGTCAGCAGGCACACTCCAATTACAGAAAACAACAGTAATGTACAACCCCCTTTTACACCTACTGAAAGCAGAGGGAGAGCTTTCCCAGAATACTGATGAAGCTCTTTTGGTGGGGGTTGGGGATTAGGGGGCGGGTGGTGTCATCTTTACTGTACAACCTCCAGGATTGGCCAAACTTCCTGTTTGCACTCCCCTTCTTCCCTCCAGCTATTATAAGCTTTATAGATGCTTTAAAGATATCTCCTTCCAACTATCCATTAACGGCACGCCTTCACAGTCAAACACATCCACTCTGCCTTCCACTTCTCTCAGCACTTTAAGGGTCAGCCATTTGCAGGGAGACCAATGAATAGCCCTGGCCCTCGTGGGGCCACTGAGCCATTAATCGAATGACTGGTCTGCTGAGGGATTCAAAAGCAATGACTCTCCCTGAGCATGTTGGTCAGATCCTGCAAAAACCTCACTTTAAGGAGTTCACGCACAACAGATTCTGTTCATTATCTCTGACTGAGCTGACACTTTGATGATTTCAGGTGTGTGCGCTGAGAAGTGGTGGAAATAAGTTCTAGAGATACGTGACGTCTTTATATGTACCGTCCTTTAGTATCCTTTGGACTCTGTGTAGGCACCTCACCTCACTATGGTTAGGAGATGGTACCAATGATCTTCTCAGCAGTTTTAATCACCCGCTGCAGGGCCCTCCTGCCAGTTAAAGATGTTTTCAGTCAGGATGCTTTCTTTTGCTCCTCTGTCAAAGCTGACAAGAACTTGGCACCTGCTCCACAGCTCCACTGATGCAGACAGGAGTGTGTGTCTTTATCTCCTGTTTCCTGAAATCAACGATCAGCGCCTTAGTTTTGCTGACGTTGAGCAGTAGGTTGTGCACCACTTTGTAAGATTATGAATTTCCTCCTGATATAAAGTCTAATTGTTTGAAATCCGGCCGATGATGGTGGTGTTGTCCGCAAACTTCACAACAGAGTTCTCTCCATGTTGGGGGATACAGTTGTGGGTGTACAGCGTGAACAGGAGGGGGCTGAGCACACAGTTTCTTGGGGAGATTGTGTGGAATGCTGAGCTGAAATCCACAAACAGCATTCTGATGTGGGTGTTGTTTTTCTCAAGGTGTGTGAGGGCAGTGGAGATGACGTCCTCTGTGGATCTGTTGGTTCTGAAAGCAAACTGGTGAGGGTCGAGGCTGGCTGGGATTTTGGGATGCTGAAGAACCAGTTTCTAAAAGCACTTCATCAGAATGGGGGTGAGTGCCACGGGGCGGTAGTCGTTCAGACTGGACACTGCAGACTTTTTAGGTACAGGAACGATGGTGGCTGTCTTGAAGCAGGTGGGAACCCTCTCCTGAGACAGTGATATGCTGAATATGTCAGTAATTACATCAACTAGCTGATTGGCACAGGTTTTCAGTAAACAGACAAGGACATTAGGCTATATGATCAAAGAAAGTTTTTCTATCACGTCCACACTTCTGTCCACATCCATGTTCCCTTTCTATGTCACACATTTTTGTTTTCATTATCAAGTCGTGTTTTTTATAAAGCCTGGTTTTAGGGCTGCTGAGGGGGTCGCAGGCCCATTCTTATTATAGATTATTGTTGTAGATTATTTAGAACATAAAGCAATTATGTATCAAGTGTAGAGAAAAAAGAAGGACATTTCTGACAGCCACTGACAGTTCATAGAGATTCCAATCAGATACTGCATCCCTGTGGAAAAAAGCGCAAGAGTTTGGAGGTTTGGGACCACATGCCAGGTGCGCTTGGCACTTGCCAATTTATATGGATAGGGAGTTGGCTCTCATAGTGGATTGGTCTGGGTCTTTCCAATGGGGGTTAGGGTTACACAAAAATGCACACACTGCTGGCTTGTGAGTCACCTCAGCCTGACACAAATGTCCTTCCAAAAATCCATCCTGCAAAATCAATTTGTGCTTCATTCTTTGATATTAGGTCACCTTTGCTCGTCCCCTCTCTGCAGACCAGAGAGTCTACTCCTGGCCTACTTCAGTCACACACACACACACACACACACACACACACAATAGCAATTTGTGATTCTTGACTTTGACCTGAAAATGAAAGCTATTCAAAAACCCTCCATTACAAAACAAACGCCGCTATCGGGGCTGATCTGTTGCCACGCTGATTTCCGCAGTATCCCCTTGGCCTGCTTTTTCCATGCCTGGGGTCTGACATTTCCAGGCTGCTCTTCTGACCAAGGCACATTGTTCATTTATATGATGAAAGAGCCAGGTATATATTGGCAAAGGTGCAAAGACTACATCAATTTGTCATTTTGAAGTCCGTAAGAGATTAAAGTGCAAAGTGCGTTCCACAGAGACAAAAAAAAATCAATAAAAAAAAATCTACCAGTTTCAAATTTTTCCAGCATTGCAAATTTATGTTACAACATAATACATAGTGAAAACATGTTTCAGAAGGAATGCTCATTGTATGTTCTACTAAACATGTCATTTAAATACCAAACACTTAAAAATGTTTAATTCTAATAACCGACTTCATACAGCAGTTAAAAACAGAGTTTACAAAGGGCTTTGACTGCGACAGTGAAAGCAAAGTGGTATGTATTTTCTTTTTGAGCTCCTGTTTGTGATGTAAGTCAGAACACAGCTGGAAACAGGTCAGCTCTGATTGTTTGTTTGCTGCTCCCTCTTCATAAAAGAGAGTGTGTTGAACAGATTCTTGAAGGTTTCCTGTCCTCTGCACCTTGTTGCACTGGGGGTTTGTGTAAACTGTATCAGCTGTGGTATACATCAAAGCTTGGAATGGATCAGTTTTGGAACTTCCTGAGTTACAAATGGACCACATGAGATTTGACATGATATGATAGTGTGAGCTATCTTAAATAGATATCTTAAAGGGCAGGCAAGGTTTTTCTTGTTTTTAACCCTTTGTGAAATTTTAATCACTGTGGCTTATTGCATTGGTTCTGTCAGGTCTGTTGTATTACAGCTTAGATGATAAAACTCATGCAGATTAGCTTTGGCTGTATTCGGTGTTTTAATAAATAATAAAGATACACCTGCAGACTGATATTATCAAACTATATTAGCACATAACACATATCAGTATCTGCATATACTGTATGATTGACGATAAGTGACAAGAAATTGTAGTAATTGTAGTGTCACCATTTCGTAGTTTGTCTACCAGAGAGCACCGACAAGTTCATTTTTAAACTGCAATATGTCCCACTCAGTACATATCCTCGTCCCATCTCTTTAATTAATAACATACTTTAAAGCTGTGCTAATCAATGCTGTTGTATTCACTTTTAAATCAAAGAGGGTCATTTCTAGTGACAAACCCTCAGAATAGTATCACCCTCTAAGGAGCATTTTAGTGTTTTTCAGCTCATGGTTTTGATTTTATGGCACACAGCTTTACTGTTTTGGTTCAGTCTCACTGTTCACAAAAAAAACTCAATCTGTGCTATAGACAGAGTTGGTGACTAGCTGGTGAAGCAGAGCATTTAGCAGCTAAAGGGTCAGATATTCCTAGGAGATAGAGAAGACTAGAATAGAGCTAAAGGGAGAGTGACCAGTGGACTTATATTCAACAGATAACCTGAGACACAACTTAAAATGGATGCTAATGTAAATCCATGTTTGCTGGATGCATAAATAAGTAACTGTTTGCTAACACACTAACACATAATAACCTGAGATATGTCAGTGTTGTGTGCACAGATTGCTGCACTGCCCCCAGGTGGCCAAAAAAAAAAATCAATGAATGCAGGTTGAAGTGATTCTTATGAAAAATGTTTGTTACAAGAGAACAAACAGAAAATCAGCCCATATATTTTTTTTACCATTTACAATTCATTTGTAGGACTTTTAATCTTCCAGAGGTTCCAGTGATTCTTGAAATAAACAACAACAAAAAGCTGCAAAAGGCCAGCTATAGTTTAAAAAACCAAAGTTAAAAGGTAGAGGGAAATTTACCAGCAGCTTGTAAACCAAAGTATAATACCAGGCCATTGCAGAACATCATTAGCTGATTTCCTGCTTTAACCTATTTGTCCTGGTAACCTGTTTTTTTGTGCATGATTTGCCTTTCAAAGACGCCTTCCAGATCCTAATCAGAAAAGTCTTTCTCAGAATTTTGTTTAACTTACGGTATGTTGTATGAATGTGATTCAAGAGGATGTAGGTCTCTGTCTCATCTCTGTAATTACTCTAAACTTTGTGTACAGAGTGGGTTTTTGAGGTGTAAGCTGAAGGTCAGACTGAACACACCCGACTCCTCAAGGAGTGAAATCATCCTCCCACCAAGACTCCAGTTATCGCCTCCATTCTACACACAACATTAAACTGGAAGATGTTCTGTCTGGCTTGCAGTGATTACCGCGCTGATATCCTCCCAGAGCAGGGAGACTCGTAAAAAATCTTAACAGTGCCTTTTATATGGCAATCTAACTTCAATTCCAGGCCCGTGTGACACACATTAACAGCCTAGTAGGTGCAGAAAAGCATTCACTAAGGCATATTAATATATATACTCATATACAGGCATGCATGCATAAATAGCTCACAGACCGGTTCTGTACTCACATGTCCTCACAAACATACACACAGAGACCCTTATATATTGCGTGTGCACACGGGTTTTTTGCATGAGCTCAGTGAGACAGAGGAGAGATTAATCCTCATAGTCTCGCCCACAAGTCCAGAAACTCATTATCTCGCCAGGTGTGGGCTCATCACATTTAAATCCATGTGTCAAGAAGGTGGTGCATACATGTCCTACACACACACACAGACATGTACACACAGAAACACACATGCAGATATATTTGCTTTGTACACCTTATACACCTCTTTGTAGGTACTAACTAGGACAGACGCCATGAAGGCTAAATCTGTGCTCATGTCTTACAATCAAAGTGGAGAGACATACACACTCAACATAAACATTTATTCACCCTGTAAGAGGTTAGTTGTGATTATCAGCAAATATAAAGTAACTGTAGGCCTGTAATTACAAAAAAGGGTTTCATAAGGAGTCATATTTTTGAATTCTGCGATAACATATCTTTTCTGACTTGGCGAACAGTTTTTTTATTACACATCCAGCAGTTATGACCAACATTATCATGCATTTGTCTGAAATATCTGTCTCTTTAGTTGCTAAATGCTCCATTATGTTCATCAGCTTGTCTCTAACTGTGTCTGCCTGCTGTTTGGTGCTGAGCAAGTAGTGTCCAATTGGTTTTTAGAGCTGTTTTGCTAAAGCTGCCTGCTGAGGTCAAAAACGATGCTATGAGAGCAGCAGGCCAGACAGCTAAACAATGAGCTGAAACACATTTTTAAAAGTTGGTAGATTTTAAAGGTTACAGTTTTTATTAGGTGGAAGGACTAACATTTCAAGTGGTAAACACCACGCTGACATATTAAGTTGATGTGGCGAACATGTTAGCGAAAAAGTTGGCTATGACACACGAAGCAACATTAGCATTCATTTAAAATTGTGTTTCTGGCCATCTGATGAATGTATTCACTGTCCTTACAGGTGTGAGGTTTCTTAGAGAAATATCCTACTCTTTAGCTGCTAAATGTTCCACTGTGTTCACCAGCTAGTTTCTAAATTTGTCTGCCTGCTGTTTGGTGCTGGGTAGGTAGTGCACAGTACCTGCTGCTGCAGGAGGTTGATGAGAAAACCAAAACAGCAAAGTTCCATAAAGGTTAAGGTGGTTGCAGGTTGTCATTCTCTCTGGGTTTTTCACTATGAGCTATACTTTTCACATTACACATTTGATCCATTGTTGATTGAAAAATATTGATTAGTGTAGCTTTAATCTTTTTTGAGTTTAATGTTAATAAATTTTATTTCTTCTGTCCTTCTTTCCCTCTGTCTTTAGAATCATAACACATTTTGCAGCATTTTCATATTTTTTCAACCACTCTTCAGTTTGTAGTCTAGCATACCAAAACAATACTACTACAGTAAGTAGTAAAGACATGATTACTACAAACAAGTAAGAAGCTTGGCGCTGCAATTTTCATAGAGGGCCGTTGGGTTTGGTGGGAAACCTGCTGTTTTGCAGAAAATCTGTCATGAAACAAATTGTGCTGCTTGGTGCTCTTTGAAAGGTCCAGGAATAAGATATGAAGATATAACAATTAGGCACCATTAAAGGCAGTAAGTTAAATGCTTAAGTTAGGCATTTAGACACAGCGGTCAGCTCATCTTCGAATGTTGTTTGCAGTGTGTGTTTTTAGTGTTAAGATAGTGTGCTGCTAACACATTTCTCCCGAAGCATCCATCCAGGGCAATTCAAGTTGTGGAATAAGTGGCAGAGAGTCTTGGTTGAGCAAACACTGCCACTCTGTGGACAGTTAGTTCAATGTATGGCAACAGCACAGATTACAGTGTGTGAGTGTTTTACTTTGTTTAGAGTAGCAGAGTTTAGTAGTTGAATTTACCCTCTTAGCAATATACATTTTTTCCCCCTTGAGAAGCTTAATTGTTGTTAAAATCATCTTATTCTACAGTCAATCACGGTATCACATATTCTGTTCCAGCTCCTCTTTGAGGCTATAGGAGTGAAATATTCAAACATAATACTCCATGTTTTCAAATATTCAAAGTGTTTTGTGTATTATTTTATGCACGTTTTCCCCCCAATTAAACCATATTTTTGAACAATGTCTGGCTGCTCAGCATGAGTTTGTAATGACTTGCCTGCTGATTGCTGACTGGTGAGATGGGTTTAACCCCTTAACGCAGATTGTCGCAAATTCGCATCACACCTCTTCCTTTCAGACTGCAGCTAAGATAGCGTTTGCATTCCTCAAATGTCTTTTTTTGCATATTCGATACGTACCTAGGAACCTTTTGCAAGCACTGGTTTCTTGTTTATGCCTGTTGTCGCTAATTTGCATCATACCTACATCATACCTGAATTTATATATTTTCTAAGTTAGACAAGTTAACAATTTCCACTTAATTTAACAACAACCTGAAAGCAAGTGAAAACAGATCTTTTTTTTTTCTTTTTTTTCTTGTAAATAAATTCAGGCATCTAGGTATTAAGAGGCAATTTTGTGTACATAGTTCAGTAGTCAAACATTTAAGAAGAGTAATAATGACAGTATTTACACCTCCTGAGACCCTGTGTCCTCATGTGTGGACATTAGATTTTGGGCTCCCTGCACTGTATACTTAATTCTGCTTTACTGAGACCTACTGTATACTCCTCCTTAGTGGACAGTTGCCAGTTACCAAAATACACTCATTCGTGGAAAAACAAGATGGCGTCAATATCAACAAATACCTTCTACAGTCGGAACAGACAGCAAAATGGAAAAGAAATAAAGAAATAAATCCTAATAAAATTTTATGGTTGAAACTTTTATGCTTACTAACATGTGTTGTTTGACATGATAAAGATTTGACTTTTTTTTTTTCAAAAGTAAGAAGCTAAGATGCTGTTAATTAGGAAGTACTCGTATGAGGACATCAGGACTATATTGTGCTCTAAGTGCTATATACGTTAGCCTATGGGTTGCATTTTCACATATTTGTGTATTTGCCTTGTAATGCTGTCTGTGCTTGCAATTCACTGTCTGTTAGTGTGTTTGACTGCCCTTACCAAGTGTAATAATAATAATTAATAAAATAATGTATTACATTTATATAGCGTTTTATCATGGAAACTCAAAGCACTGAACAGTGAAGTGGGGGGTGGGGGGGCAAAGCAAAGCAATGAAGCAAAGCAGTGAAGAGCAAAGCAGTGAAGAGCAAAGCAGTGAAGAGCAAAGCTGTGAAGAGCAAAGTAGAGAAGAGCAAAGCAGAGAAGACCAAAGCTGTGAAGAGCAAAGCAGAGAAGAGCAAAGCAGAGAAGAGCAAAGCAGAGAAGAGAAGAGCAAAGCAGTGAAGAGCAAAGCTGTGAAGAGCAAAGCAGAGAAGAGCAAAGCAGTGAAGAGCAAAGCAGTGAAGAGCAAAGCTGTGAAGAGCAAAGCAGAGAAGAGCAAAGCAGAGAAGAGCAAAGCAGTGAAGAGCAAAGCAGTGAAGAGCAAAGCAGAGAAGAGCAAAGCAGTGAAGAGCAAAGCTGTGAAGAGCAAAGCTGTGAAGAGCAAAGCAGTGAAGAGCAAAGCTGTGAAGAGCAAAGCAGAGAAGAGAAGAGCAAAGCTGTGAAGAGCAAAGCTGTGAAGAGCAAAGCAGAGAAGAGCAAAGCAGAGAAGAGAAGAGCAAAGCTGTGAAGAGCAAAGCAAAGCAGAGCTTTTCAAAAAGTACTTCCTGTTCAAAGTCAATGTTTGGTTTTTTATACCTTCCTACTTATCCCAAATAGCCAAGAGAAATTAAAAATGCACACAGAATCAAAGGTCTTAGGATGATACAAAAAAGACGCATCATAAATGCTCTGTATAGCGGCTTTCTAGTCTTTTCGACCACTCAAAGCGCTTTTACACTACATCTGCGGCGGAACAGCCGCCAGAGGCAATTTGGGGTTCAGTATTTTGCCCAAGGACACTTCGACATGCAGCCTGGAGGATTGAACCGCCGACCTTCCAATTAACAGCCAACCCACTCCAGCTCCTCCGCCACGTCATAGACACACAGTTATCATCATGACCATTAGATATAAAATAAGCAACACAAACCTTCTGTTTTCAGAATAGAAGGTATTATATTTAAAAAGACAATGACTGATTGAATGAACTTCTTATAATTATTAATAGTGCAACTTCTGGGAAGGTAAACCTCCACCTTAGTGTTGCAGGGATTCTAGGAAGACAGACTGCACTTTCTGTTGAGATCATTTTTAATACATGATCAGAATTAGTTTAGACTGACACCAGGAACACCACTGTTTTCCCCAGGTCGTTTGGTCTAAAGCGGAACTCAGCAATTTTCAAAGAGCCTGCTGAGGTCAAAAAACGTCAAAGAGATGGGTATATGTAGAGAAGTAGCGGGAGGCATTTTGGATTTGTACATTGGGCACTTGACACCTGAGAGACATTAGACTTAAGTCATTTTGTAATCCACTGGGAAAACGTACAGGTTTCACCTTTTGAGATTAAATATTGTATTGTTTAGTTTAGTTGTTGTATATGTTGTAGGTATGTTGTAATATTGTGTTTTGTAATTGTTTATTTTAAGTAGATTCTCTTGGAAATGTCAGTATCCACTAGGGTAAATATTGTATTTTATAAAATAATAATAAAAAAATAAAACAAAACAGAAGCATTGTCAGTTTCTACTTTTACAAATACAACCCCTCACACAATTTTGATGATTACTGGTAGAGTATTAAAGATTTAGTTGATATGTTTCAACTTGTTTATACACATCTTTTACATACAGTAAATACACTCAAATGCTGTTGCAGATTTTTCTCTTTAAAGCTGGACATTTTTGGACAACAAAAACAATCTACACTGACTCATCGATGTCTGAAGGCAGGCAGCAGAGTGGAAAGATTCTGAAGGGCCCTCCACTGTTCCTGTAAGGTTTATTTACAGGTCACAGATTCAGGCTTTAAAAACATTTTCATACCCACTACAAAAGCTCAGCTCAATACCAAAGATACTTCGCATCACATACAGGACCTGCACCTCACTTTCCTGGCAATATTTTATTGCATTTGGGCTTTGAAGGCACTTTATTATTAATTGCGTCTTTACTTTATATCCACTATACTGGATCAAAAACAGCAGTAGGAAATTATTTTAGAAATAACTTTTGGTCCTATTTGCTAAAACTGTCACAATATTCTCATAGTACATGAGACAGATAACACTGTAAAATAATTTTTCCCCCATTCCTGGGTAGTAAGTTTTATTTCCTAATTGCTTATGCCTCAAAAGTACAGAACATGGCTGTTCCCAACAAACTTTGCTTTAGCTCTGACAAATTGTCCACCAGTGGCTCCCATTTGGCATTCCTTCCCACAGAGAACCAAGGAAAAGAATGCTAAAGTAGTTGGACTACATTACAAAGGGATGATATCGTAGTTTTATAGCCATATAACACATATAACATAGTCCTAACACATTAGTAGTAATGTGCAACAGCTCCTATTTGAAACTTTCCCTTCTTGCCCTGTCTGACCTTACACAGTCAGAGAGCTACACAGCCGATTATCATTATCATCAACAGACGGAACACACCCGCAGGAGAACAGATCAGTGTCTGCATAAATCATCCTCATCAAGGCTATTCTGTATATTCTGATGTTGTGGGAGAGGTGGAGGGCAGAAGGTGTGGGCTGTGTAAACCCTGAAAGGAGCCACTGAATCTTTCATGATCCTTTGATGTGTTCGATGTATGCGTTGCCTTTATGGCACTAAAACTACCACAGCGGCAGGAGAAAGTCTTAACAACTAGGTGTTACATAATAGCTCAAAGGGTCCATTCACTTTGGTCCATTAATTGGAAATATTTCCATTATGTTTCTACACTGATATGCTAAAAAGCTTTGCTTCAAAGACGTGTAATTAACATAGTCAACAGCTCCCAGCAAGGTACGAAGTGCTCCAGAAACTAGACATGAAAGCAGTTTGCCCACAGCCACTGCAACAGATGTTTCTTAGATCCCAACTTACAAAATATTTAAGAGTAAACGAATATGGTTCAAATGATATTGATGAAATTTACTTTATAGATAAACCTGAACACACATCTTAATGGCTCTAATAGACTTTGTCATGACTGGATAACATACCAGGCAAAGCAAGAAACTGTATGGGGCACCAGAACCAAAGGAGCCCTAAATAATCAGGTTGACTGTGTATTTGGTCTTTGGTATTTTAATTGTTAAGGAATTTGCACCACTAAAGTCCAATATCTGTTAAGGGACTGTGCAAAAATTATTGGAGAGGAGGGCTAAACCTTATGCCATGCTGGCAGCGTGGCTCTGGGGATGTCAGCCGGTTGTTTGGTCGGTCCACATCTTTGGGCCAGCCTGACAACCACTGAATGGATTGACTTGAAATTTTGTGCCTACAATCATGGTCCCCAGATGATGAATCTTTCTAACTCTGGTGATCCCCTGATTTGTCCTGCCACCACAAGGTTGACAATTTTGTTTTCAGTGAAGTGAAACTATTGGATGGATGCATGTCCCCCTGAAGATGAATTGCTGTAACTTTTGTGATCCCTTTTTTTTTCTCCATGGTGCCACCATCGGGTCAATATTCAGTATAATATATTTGTGCGATAGTTTGTTTTAAGACTAAATTAAACGACATTCTCATCAGCCTCTGTTGTAAAATAGGTTGGGCGCCAGACAGGAGAATAGCCTTAATCCTACCCTGTCACTTAAAACTGTCGATTAGTAGGATATTAGATAACCAGCTACCTTCGCTACAAACACGCACCAATAAAAGAAAGCCACCAAACACTAATTCAATCACTCCAAATAAATCGTATTGAATTCAAAGTCAAACAATAATCCACCATATGGTTAGTATACAAACACAAAATCTTACATTTCCCTTAAAGCAATAAAGAACTTTTCAAAATATATCATGCATATACCCAAAATTAACTGTCCACAATTCAAATGATAAAGAAAGCTGACAAGTCCTCCAACTTGAGGAGGAGGGGGTTGAGTGGTGTGTGTGGATGTGTGTGTGTTCAGATGTGTGTGTGTGTGTTTCGGGGGAAATCAGGCAGTTAAGTCCATTGAACTCAAAAGGTAGCAGTCCAGTTCAGTTCCTTGAGTTCTGGTGTGAGAGAGGCGAGTGTGTAGGTGTGTGGGGTTAGTCCAGTTTAACTGAGTTCCATTGAGAGGGGAATAAGGGTGTAGGTGTGTGTGGATGTGTGTAGTTCAGTTGAAATGGGGCAGAAGGTAAAGTCCTGCCTATAGCTGGGCAGGAGGATAGAGTAGCCATGAGAGTTAAAAGGAGGAAGACTTCCACCAGGACAAGGAAGCTCCAGGCTGCAACCGAGCAGATTGAAGAGCATGTTAACATGGTTGTCCCCACCCACTCCAGGGTTCAGCACAGTTTCCTACAGTCCTTTGTTGCTCTTTAAGTTCACAAAGTCTGGCCAGCTCTTGGTACCACTGCTTCTCCAGCACTTCTATATGCACTTTAATTTCACTCCAAGGCCAGGATGCCTCAAATCTGGATAAGTTCAGCAAACTTTCTTATTCTCTCTAAACTTCCCACTCCTCTTTTCTCCTCCATGCATGAAATATTTGTCATTCCCCTTCAACCCAGCTCACAGGTGCCCAATTTATCTCCTCCTGCTCAAACCACACCCCTAATCAAAAGCAAGAGGCCCACTCTGACACTCTCCTACCCCTCTCTGCTACATACTGCATGTTCAGTGGTGAATAACAAATATTAGCACACTGATGAACATGGCAAACATCATCTGCATGTTAGCTTGGTCATTTTGTGCATGTTTTTCAGTGACCCTTTATCGGTCATGGCATGGCATTTTGGTGCTGCTTGGCTCCTGAATCACCCAAAGGCAATAGATTATTCCTTCGTCTCTCAAGTACTCCACTCCCATTAAGATGCTCCTAAATGTTACACACTGGACCTTTAAGAGTTGTTGTTGTCCATTATCCAGCAGAGTCCAAAGCTGGAATACTTCCAGACATGATGGATGGAGTCTGGGTTAGAGCGGATAAGTGTTGGTTCTGGCCTCAGTGTTCAGCAGGTGTTCCCATGGCTGACCATAATGAGGCTAATTTGTGGAGCAGAAATACCATTTGCTAATTAATACATCACTAATGTTCTTATTGGATAGAAGAACAGTAAGCATGTCACTATTTGGTTTGCTTTAATGCGTAATGTTACTTCTCTGGTGATAAGCCTCCTATAAATAGTATATAGTATATTTGCCACTGTGATATCCTGCTGCATCACAACTAATTTAAATGTTTCAAATTGCGCAAGACAATTGATAGATTCAGCTTAAGTAGCCTGAGTTTACGTAGTTCTTTATATCTGTTTTGTTAGGCCCACAACTTTTAATGCATTTTTTTCAGAACCCTCTCTTCTCCCAGTAGGAGGCCCCGCTTGACACAAGGTCCCCTGACAAGAGCTCAACCTGGGGTTGTATAAAAGTTTACCCCCACAGGGTCCTGTTGCTGCCATGCAGGAAAGCCACATAGTCCCACAGGTTCCTGCCTATCAACAATGCAAAATAATATAAATAATAACATTTATTTTTTTACAGTTGAAAATAAGTGCTACATCATTATAGTCTGATAATAACAGCTCCTGGTCAGATTGTGACCACTAGTTGTAGGGGTCAAGGGGGGACCAATGGAGCTCCTGTGTTTAATTCTATTGAAGTGTGCAAACAGAGAAGCATTACATAAATCAACTCCAAAATGAGCATTTTACACTGCTATTTATACACAGCTTTATTAGTGATGTCAGATAACTGAACGAAGAAAGGCTCATAATAAATTACACAGATATTTATATGAAATAGAACTGAAACTTTATTTTTCAAAATGTATGTAAGCTGATTAAATGAAAAAGGTTCCATTAGTTTTTCATGAATGTGAAAACTGAAACAGCAACTTCTGAAAAGCACTCTGAATGCAGATTTATCTTCATACAATCACTGAGCCTAAAAAGCATGTTGAATTTTCAGGCATCTCCATCTCTCTGTTGCGTTCACCTGTATTTGATTATTCTTTTTTTCACCGTTTTATCACTTGCATGTATGTGCAAGACAACTAAACCTGCATCTCTGAAGCTTGAGATCTAACTTACTGTTACAGAACTGTTTCCTTTAAAAAAAAGGCAGAATAAATTTAAGGACAGAAACCAAGTGTGGCTTTTATGAGAGTTGTTGTAGCTGCCTGAGAAATCACTGAGACCACACACAGACCAGAAAGTAGTAAATGCCGGCCAACGTAAAAGAATGTGGAGCTTTCAATCCTCCAGAAGGTGGCAGAATTACAAAAGAATGTGAGCAAAACAGAAAAGCTTAAATATTTACACACTTATGTTCAATTCACTACCTTATTAAAATAACAACAAAACAGAACAAAGCAAAAAGAGATTTGGACATTAAATTCACATCACTGAAAACTAAAAAATGCAAAGTCATTATACTGAATAAATGTTTTCTTTGTTTCTGAAAAGCTGATATGTTGAAGGTTTTCAGCGTTAATCAAGAAAAATATAATTTTATGGAATAATAAATAGCTTAAAATGAGAGCAACTTTATTTAATATGACTGCAAACTCGAACATGCATGCCTGACAATTCTTATGTCAACTTAAAATCTCTTAAACTCCTGATGTATTAGTCATGTATCTGTTATGTGAAACAATGGCTGTTCTGCTTTCAAAACTGGTTTTGTGTCCCATCTTATAGGAAATGATATCCGGAGATCTGTTTGTTAGAGGGCAGACCATTCTTGCTCAGTCAAATGCAATTTCCTGTTGGAGAAGCGCTGAAACAGATTCCAGGCCTGCAGAATCAAAAGGGATGGGTGAGCAGATAGAAGAGGCCGAAAATACATCAACAGACTTGATCATCTGTATCGTCAGTTACAAACAAACCACACACAAAGAACAGGAAGTGGGATAAGACCTTTCAGTCAAGAAAGACGTGCTGCAAAAAAAAACAAACAAAAAAAAAAAAAAAAAAAAAAAAGACCATACTGTATATTCACTCCTACGAGTCAAACTTCATCTGTACACAAGTGTGTCAACGTAAAGTGTCCAATGAGAAGTCAGGAAAATTTCCACTGCTCTCCAAAAACACATCTAGTATATCTGCACCACCTCAATTAAGACAAGTTCAGCCATGGTCATGTGTAGTCCTGTTCAGACATTGGCGAATAATCCCAGACACTCCGGTCCTGTTGCTGGATGACGGGAGACTCAGCTCGTGGTCAGATCAGATTTTGGTGGCGGCTCCAGACTCTCAGCAACTTCTCCCAACTCATCCAGCAACTCTGTGAACGCTGGCCGTCGGAAGGACTCCAGCTTAGATCAGAGGAGAAGAGAGTGGCTCTGTGAGGCTATGTCTACTTCTGGGGGCTTGACTTATTGATCAATATTTCATTGGTATCACTCAGTGGTGGCAGTAGTATTCAGATTTTTTACTTAAGTAAAAGTAGCAATACCACAATGTGAAAGTACTTCCCTGCATTCAAACTCTTACTTAAGAAATAAAAATTACTTTTACTATTACAACTATTATTATATTGTTACTTTAATCAGTTGTTAACATTGTTGCATTCATGTCTAAGGAGGATTTTAATGTTGCAACTTGCCAATACAGTGGTACTGTCAGTTGATATACACTTCATACACAGGTGGGTAGTTTAAACAATTACTGTGTGAAATATACCCTGTGTCCTCCGGGGGACCCACAAATGAACACAAATATATAGTCTCTAAGAAATATTTTGTTCCTTTTGATTTGTTTTATGTTTGCACTTTCCATAAAATCATTATTTGTGCATATAATGATGATATCTCTAGATGTTTCACTAGCAAGGACCACGGCACAACAATGTGCGATTTAGAGGTACGTGAGAATATGGAATGCATGGATTATGGAGGATGGATTAATGCATGTAGAGGGGAATGGTGATGGTGGAAGAAGGAAGTCGTCTGATAGGCTGGTCTGAGAGGGTGTATGGGAGACCGGGCATAGAGACTCAGTGTGGGGGTTCTGTCTCGGAAGTGTTTTCGCCCGAGCTTATATCAAGCCCCCCAGACGGTACCTAGAACAGCTCCCGAACCTAAGTTAACAAATTAACTTCATATATGAACAATTAACATAGAGTCCTAGGATGTTCCCTCCTGGAGATCATTCATTACAGGTTTTAGGAGTTTATCCCTGTAGGTCATTGGGTGCCTTATATATGATGCAGACAGGCCTGATATACAAAACCCCTCTTTGTTTCTAAGTGGTGAATCACACATTAGCATGATAAGCAGAATTGGATTATCCTCATTATTATGATTATAAAAGCTACTGTAATATGTAATTTACACTCAGTCGCCACCTGGCTTTAACAAATTTGTGAGATGGAACACAGGATATATATTAACCAGATAAACATTAAACAATATCTGTATGGTTTTCTTTTAATGGAATGTGCAACAGCCACACATAAGTGGCCTTCATCGTAAGAGCTACTCGTCATGAGTAGTACACCTGAGATGTCTTCTGAGGTTCAGGAAGGAGCTTTCCCAAGTTAGAAAAAAACCCTTATTAATCAGTTATCATTTTTCGGGTTTGAGACTCAAACTTTATACAACCTCACATTTAAAACTACAATTCTAAGCTAATGTATTCTCTCATGTCAAAATAGTGTTTTATGAAATTATAATGTACTCAAAATGTTTTGAGGCAATCCTAATGACAACACATAATGCTAATTCAATGAGATATTAAATGATCATGTAACACAGTGTAGGTAAAGAAACATTATGACTACTATTGACATGATTCACAAAAGAAATTGAACTTTTAATTCATGATTCATTCTGTAACCATGTTCTTGCATTACTACTGTATTTTTATATGTACACTCTTCTATCTACCTACCATACAGCAGCTGGCTGCCAACTCCAGGAGACGCTGAGGACAGCCAATCACCAGCTCCCTGAATGCATTCACATCCAGACCATAGTCCTGAAATATATTAACATCAACAGTCACTGCAGAATGGGCACACTATTATACACATTCACTACACTTACCAAAGACGTGTCATGTGCAACAAATCCATTTACTATAACTGGAACAATGAACGTTTATCTTTTTCACACCTTGGGATAACTTGATAACAACACATATTAACATAACATATGTTGCTATTCACATGCTGTTTGGAAGAGGAACACTAATTTGTGTTGGCTCATACATGATACATAAGATAGCGTTTCACTAACTGACTCACACTGACTCAGGTTTTTTTTAGGTCAATACTTTACATTAAAACTGCTAATGGCTGATACTTCATGCCAATATTGAATAATCATACATTTTACATTATCCATGTCCTTAAATCAAGTAATAATCAAGCAATATGGGTTAAGTACTCTATGCTAAGCTTAGCATAATGGCTGGAAACAGCTAGCCCGGCTCACCCCAAAGCTCACTTGCTGTATTAACACATTGAACCTTGTTGCCTTAAACTGTGCACAAGCAAAATTGGTTGTAATGGCCAGCAAGTTGACTTTTCAGAGTCTGTTCTCACTCCCCCTAAAACCACAAATAATAATTTTTACATTTTTGTGTGTGTACTGAATAGACCAACAAGATTCATGGTGTTAATACGCGACCTTTAGATGTCTTGTAGAGCATATATTTGAACTTTGGAATAAGCCTAGTGAACGACTTTTTGAGTATTCATAAGTATTTTATCATCAATCAAAAATGAAAATACTCATGGTTACAGCTTCTAAAATTTGACAATTTGCTTTTTTCCCCTCTATGTTATATGATTATTTAGGCTTTGAACTGTAGCAAGTACTTCACATCACCATGAGGTCTGGGGAACTGTGATGAGGAGTGTCTGACATTCTCTATGCAAAACAATTAATTTAAAATAACCAGTGCAACCTTAGTGTCAGGTAAATATATTTCCAACCACCGATACGAAATCCATTTCAAGATTGTGCTTGTATATGATTGTTCTCCCTTTGGGAGCAGCCTTATGTGACAATGGTTTTCTTATTGAGCTCTACCTGTGTTCTGGGTAGTATCTCTGGGTCTGCAGGGATCCTGGCCAGGATTTCACAGAGCACAATGCCAAAGGAGAATACATCCACCTGGAACAAGTAAAATGTGATGCAATCATTTCGGCTGATAGCAAACAAATCCCAAACGTTTTTTTTTTTTTTTTAAAGCAATAAACTGCCCAAAACTATACTTTTAAAAGAATAATATACCAGAGCATCAGACAGAGCTGACAAAATGTGTAAATTGATTAAATCAGCAACGACTTTCATAATTGATTAATCATTTTTGAAGCACCAAACATTACAAAGCTTCTGACTTGTGAGGGTTTTCTGCTTTTCTCTATCCTATGTGATAGTGAATTGATATTTTGGGTTTTGGTAAAAAAAAAAATAAAAAGCTTTGAGATACCACCTTGGGCTTTGTAAAACAGGTATTTTTCACAATTTCTTAACATCTTATAGACCAAACTATTCATAGATAAATTAATGAAAACTATTATATTCTGAGACTGATACCTGACTATTTGAAAGCAATGCTGTATATGCATTTTATTTAAAATTATAATAGAAGTACATTTAACTCTAACTCCCATGTTTTCAAAGTTTGCAACAAATTATGTGAGCTTAAATCCTTCTGTTTCCAGCAAAAAAGCAGTATGTGTAGTAGAAACAGGAGTGTATATGGTATAAACAGCACTTTGTTACCTTGCGGTCATATGGCTCCCCTCTGAGCATCTCTGGGGCCATCCAAAAGGCTGAGCCCACTAGTGAGAGCTTCCTGCCAGGGTCTTTAACTGGCAGCTCCACCACTTCCCTGGCCAGGCCGAAGTCAGTCACCAGGGCCTCCCGACCCCGAGAGGTCACCCGGATCAGGCAGTTCTTAGAGAAACAAACAGAATACAAGAACAAGAATAATAGTAACACAAGTTAACACAACTGCAATGTGATATTCTGCCAGCAGAGGGAAGTGTAACGTTGATCTCCAAAGAAGCAGGCGGCGTCAACAGTTTCTTTTGTCTACTTTTTCTTTCATTTAAAAAAGTCTTGATCTTTGAATGTGCTTCCATTGAGTAAGCATGTGTTCCCTGGAAAGAGAACATTCGGCTGCCAGACAAACAGTCTCTCTTTAGTCTCTCCACTTATCAATAGACTCAATAAGATCTGTTGTCAGCACCTTTCCAGCTCACTAAATAATTCACCCCGGACCCCATGTGAAGAGACTCGGTACACAACAGACTCAGTGTGGCTGCCTGTGTGGTGCTGTAGCAGACAGGCTCCATCACACTGACTGGATGATTTAATAAAAAGTGGAAAAAGACAAATCATTGTTCATTAATTTTAAAGGCTGAGAACTGGAGGTGTGATGAGAGGCAGACAGTGGGAGAGCTGTAGTTGCATAACAACGGTGGGTGGCACGAAGTGTGTGTATGAGTGTATGTGTGTAATGAATGTGTGATGTTGATGCATGTGTACAAATCTGTATGTCTAAGGGGTGGGTTGGTGACTGTACAAAGCAAACGTGTCTGATAGAAAATGCAAATATGTATATGCAATTTGTGTGCTTGCATGTATATATCTAGTGAGTTTCCATTTCTGTTTGTAAGGGTCTGTGTGGGTGTGGGTGTGTGTATGACTGGATGTGTGTGAAACTGACGTCTCAGCATCTGGCTCCCATTGTGCCGGATGCTTTTTCCATCCAGTAGCCTGTCATTACGAGGCTCTCCTGGGAAAAACTTCAGTCCCAGACTTCACCTCTAAATTTAGCCCTGGCCCTCTCTTCCAAGGAAATCAACAGTTTAGGGAGCAAAAATGGAAAGCTTTAGTAGGTACAGAGGGGGGAAAAAAGCATCTTGTAAGCACAAATTAAAAGGGATGTCAACTTTTCTGGGAGCCTAAACTCTGAGTCAAGTTAACTTGCAGAATTACTGAGGCGTATTCACAATGAGTGCATTGGTTGAGCGGGCTTTGGAATGTAATTTGCCTTTTGGACATCCTAAAACACTGGCGTCAGAAGCCTGACATTTCCAGCCAATTAACTGGATGACTTAATCCGAGTTAAACTTTCTACTCCCAGATATGATGTGTTAAACAGTGTTCTCCCATCGTTTAGGCTGGGATAAATCTGACTTGGTCTTTAAAATAAACAAAGTACAAACTTCTATTTTTATGATGAGAATTCTGTAAATGTAAGTGGTTGTTGCATTTGTAGCTAATGTTTACAGTCATGTACTTCATGTTGTCCAGGTGCATTAATTGATTGTTTGAAACACATGACAACATTAGCATTTAAGTCCAACATTTAATCTCCTTTTAGCCTTGGCTCTTCACCTGCCAGTTGTTTGACTTTCTTTAACAACTATCCGCTAACTTTGTCTGCTGTTTGAACTGGACCTTTGTCTTTGCAGGAGGACCCTTTAACAAAGAGGCAGCCGGGATTCTTGAGCTTCGGAAAGAAGGTGAGGATAGAAGGCGAACAGTAACTGCTGGGAGGTTTCAGGGCTGACAGCAGCAGCTCAGCTTGTATTTCAGAGGTGCAGGCTTTGTCCGAAATAACTCACTACTCACATATAATCCACTATGCCATTTTGTAGTGCTGTCTGAATGTATAGTGAGAATTATTCTACCCTATATAGTGGATCCCAGAATGCATTGTGAAAAGCAGTGTACAACCGATGTTACCTAATCAAGCGGTATATACCATCATGCATTGCGCTGATAAAAAAATGGCGGGCTGACGAGAAGAAAGAGCTAGATGGGCTACACCTTTTATTCATTCCTTAGTAGCAAAATTACATTGGAGCTTTAAATGAGCGCAAGCAAATATCAAATGTCAATTTCGATAAATCTCTGATGGCCGACGACAATGCGGCAAACTTTATTCACTGAGGAGAGAGAAGGACCACTACTTTTTGCAATGTGTGCAGGAACTCAGGAGACCACTGCTGCAAAATGGAAGAGGTTCTCTCTCATGGATGAGGCAATGAGTTGCAGGGCATCTATTCAGCCTCCACGCCTCATTGCCTCAGCCTGCAGGGAGAAGCCTTCCTTTTCCGAATCAGCATCCCTTGATTCATTGCCATATGAGCCAGAGAGTCAGGCTCCAGTGCCAGGGAGTTTATCAGGGTCAAAGGAGCCAGGGCCACCTTCAAAAAGGCAACAGCATGATGAACCGTTGGAGAAGGCCAGGCGAGATCGAGATAGATATATATATTTATCTAAAGGCATTGACGATAAAAAGTTGTACTATCTGTGAGTTTTCGTCAAAGGGCCTGTCCGTGGCGTGGCATCACCATGAAACCGGAAGTTGTTGTAACTTCAGTGTACATGCTCAAATCTGTACCAAACTTTACAAGTATGATAACAGTCCGGCCCTGAACACATCCATATGACAACATTCACACAAACCCATTGTACCCCCTACTGGCAACAGGAAATAACAAGTTTCATGCCGTTATTTACTGCTCCTAGCAGGTTGTCCACATCCACTTCAAAACTGTCTCAGAAAGGCCTTAACACAATGATGACACTATGTTGTGAAGCTTGTGAGTTTTAGCTTAACAGCATGTCCATTGCGTGGATGCAGAGTTCGATGCTTCACCATAAAACAGGAAGTTGTTTTAATTTTACTGTACATGCTAACATCTGGACCAAACTGACTGAAGCTGACCACCTCTGTCACCTGGCCCCAGTGCCTCTTCCACAGGCTCAAGTGTGTCTCCATCTCTGATGCAGACGTGCAAAATGGCACAACAAGCAATGACCTTCACTACAAATGCAGGGTGCACTTCCAGAGCCTTGAAAAATATTGATCGCCCCCTGGTCTTCATAATGCCAAATTCCCTTTCAACCACAGAATGGGCCTTTGCATGGTGCCTGTTGAACCTTACTGCATCTGCACTCTTTACTGGGTCCCTGTAAGGTGTTATGAATGTGATGGGTCATGACAAAGATCCCCACCATCCCCTAGAATACAATAGCCTTGCAGTGTCTACAGTCATTGAACATATAAGAGCTGTTTTTAAGAACTCTGGCATCACGGACTGAGCCACACTCCTTGCATTTGAACAGAATAAAACAATTTTCTGCTGAAGTACCACTGAGGATCTGTACTTCTGGGCTTGATTCTTACATGACAGCCATCAATACTGCCCACAACCCTGACGAATGGTGCTGATCCAGCTAAGTGTTCAAAGCTCTTGAAGCGGCGGAAAGCTGAAAGCCTGTTCTGGAACCTCATTATTTTGTCTGCGACCCTGTGAAGGATATTATTTATGTGGAAATGTGGGATGTCAAACACTCTCAAGAAGTCGCACTTGCCGGCCGAAACAGGAACACTAGAACCTCTAGGTCATGACCCCAGCCATGGTCAAATGGAAAGTGCAGGATGTCAAAGAGATGGGCTACTGCAAGTCTGAAATGGCAGGTCACTTTGGCCATCAAAATATAAGGCCAAGGCAGGCACTTCGTGGTTAAGTGCCCAATACTGAGAGGGTTGTTCACACTGTAAATAAAGAGATTTAAACTGATAACACAGTGTCATTAAATTAAATATGTGAGAAGAAGCTATGTGACAATACAATCACACTCTGTTGTAAAAGTTTACTGTATGTAATGTGAAGTTTCCTCAGGAGGGCGGTGTAGTCTGACTTTGAGAGTGAATTCAGAAATTATGTGTGTATGCCATAAAACTTAACATTAATAGCCCGGGCTTTTATTTGCTAAAATGACTGAATTGACCCTGTCTATATATGGGACAGGCCTTTAATTCCCTTTGCACAAAGCTGAAATAGGCTCCTATGAAACAGTTTATTTATTTCAAACAGTTACAAAAATTATCCAATAATATCAAATACACGTCATTCATTTGATCTAGCTCCGACACACAGCTTAAGGCTCGTGTAGACTACACGACTTTCCGTCTTGTGACGGGAGTCTTGAAGTCATTTTGGCGTTCACACTACGTGACTGATCGGTGACAGGGGGTCACACACTATGCGAGCTGACAGCAGCTGTGTCACCCGACGCTGGTCTCAAAACCACGTTTTGTCAACAAAACACATGTGAAACGGGAAATGACGCAAACCTACACACGAGAAAGCTGTTGTTTGTTATTAAGACAAAAACTATGGGAGAAAGAATCGATTAGCTACACTCTGTGCTACAGAGAGAGCTGGAGGTGAGTAAAAAGTGTTTTGCAGAGAAAAAGTAGCTGCCTGCTCTAATTGGCTGGATGTGGATGTCGAATCAGCCGACTCTTTCAGATGTGTGGCATGCTAGATATCTTGCAGATGTCGGCGATGTGTCAGAAATGTGTCTGGGAGCCATTTTAATGGTCCTTGAGTAGTTCACACATAGCGAATGGCGACCGCCGATCGATCACTGATTTACCCCTGATAACAGCCCGACGGTCACCGAGCTCTGGCAAATCAGGCTTAAAATCGTGTAGTGTGAACTAGGCTTTATGCACTTTTATTTTGAAGGCAGCAACGAAAGGAAAACAGGGTGCAGGATGAGAAAAGTGTGGCAGAAGTTAGGAGACAGAGAGCGATGCACTTCACATGACAGGATTCACAACTTGTGCAGCATGTCCATACTGACATATTGATCATATGTTTAAACATTAATTTATGTATTAGCGATCTAAGCAACTAAAGCAGGTGACCCAGAGGTTTAAGGTTTAAGGTTTTATACATTGAAAGAACTTCTATAAAAAACAGACCAGGCGTTTAATGGGGACCTGCGTTTATTTGTCAAAATGTGTTCCCACACCAGGCCAGTTAACGGGGTAGGCAGCTATTTGGGACTCTGCTATTAATTTAAGTTTTATGGTATATCTATTGTAAATATAAACATAAAGGCCAAGCATCATCTTCATCTTTTCACTTACAATTTGAGAGCAGCTGTTGTGGTGGCAGCCCGGCTGACGGTGAATGTCCTGGTTTTTTCTCCTTTTTATCAGTTTTTCTGCTTTTTTCCTTGGTTTTCTGTTCTCTGCCTGCCTCCCTGTGTTTTCTCCCCTGTGTGCTCTCTCTCCCTCTGCTCCTGAGCCCAGCCAACTACCTGTACCTGCATCTCATCAGCCACCTCGTCAGCCTGCCACACCTGCCAGTAATCGCCTCATGACTGCCTGTATTTCAACCCCGGTTCTCCACACCATCCTCGCTTGATCGTCGTTGCTCCATACCCGGTGCCACCCCCACGTTCAGGCTTTCATGTTTCTTGTTTTTTCACATTTTCCCTGTGCCTTGTCGCTGTCTTCCCTAACCCTGTCTCTCTGCCTGTTTCCCTCCCAGGTACACTCACCCTTGTCCTCCGTTCAGTCGGCTGGGCTCATCCACTGGCCCACTCCTCCTCGGACTTCCCTCACGGCGTCCTCCCTGTTCCCCTGCCTCTCCTCGCTTCCTCGGCCCCTGTGTTCCCCGGCTCCCTGGCCCCCTGTCTCCTTGGTTCCCCGTGCCTGTGCTTTCCCGACAACCACCTCTTCCTCCACTCCAGTCCCTTTACCCCTTTCTCCCTCAATAAACCTCCTTCCCTCCGAACTTTGCATTTGGGTCCTCTCTGTCCCCACACCACGCAATCCCACAACAGCAGCATGCCTCAGTTTACTCTGTCTTGCAATTCTGTTTCTTCTTCTAATCTGAAATATTTGAATGAGAACAAAGAAAAAATTATAATTATTGGGTGCCATTTCCACAAAGCTCTAAAAGCTGTTTTATTATTATGGAGTATAGTTTGTTGTTCCTAGACAAATCCTAGTGTTGTGGCACAAAGATAATGTGTTCATTATCTAATAATATGATGAGAGCAGCATATTGCAACACAAATGGCCACAAAGGACATTGTATTTCTTAATTTGGGAAGATACGCTCAGTATAATATCATGTATTTATTTCAACAAGTTATTTATTATGGATGGTCCACCGGCTGGCGTTGATCTGGCATGTTTTAATTGTACGACAGCAATGACGTAATTAACGGCACAGAGAGAATGACATGAGTTGTGTCTGAAAGTGTTTTAATTTTGCCAGTGAGCTCACTTTATAGTCCTCTACATAGGACTCCCTAGATAGGGAGTAGTGATTGATGATTTTTGGACACTTTGTAGTGTTGTGAGCCAGGACCCCAACATTAAGCCCTCAAGAAGCCTGAAATTAAGTTTTCTTTTAATCTGAATATTTTAGGATTTACCATCAAGTCAAAATTTTAATTTGTCTTTAGACTTTACTGGGTCAATGTCCCATGCAGAGCTGAGAAATGTTGGATCCGAACCTAAGTCTATTACGTGAAAGTTGGGACCCGGACTTATGAAGAACCAAGCAATGTCAGACCTCCCAGCCGGGAGACGCAGACCCAGCACTGATTTCGCAGATGACTGCTACTACCAGGTTAACATTAATTTACTAGTTTTTAGTCTTCAGTCTTTGCACTAGTCTTAACTAATGCAATGTTAGCAGCCTGACACATACCTAGGGTTCAGGTGGACCAGTGAAGACCTCTACTGTAGACTCTTAGCCTTGTTAAGGCTACAATGAATAAAACTTGTTTCAGGTAGTAAGTACTTATTCAACTGCTTGGGCCTTATCTATGGTTGCCAACTCTGACTCTTTTGAGAGTGAGACACCCACTGGCTCTGCATGAACAACCCATTTTACATTAGACATGGTCATTTGATTTTCTCTCTACATAAATAATATTATATCAGAACTTTAATTTCAATTTTATGTGGATGATACCATCTTGTGTGTCAACTACAAACCAGGCCTTTCTGTTTCATTTAAAGCTTGTTCCAAAAATGTGTGCATTTCACAATAGTGCAGTGATGTTCCCAAACTTATCCATGCTCTAAATGGAGATCTAAGTACTAAAAAATTTGACAAAACTGCATATTGTGCTACAAAACCCACGTTTAACATTGTCATAAAAAAATTTAAATTCTTATTAAAAACCATTATACAATCCACCATACTGTCTCCATTGGACTATGGAGATGCCCTAACCCTTCAACCACTCTTTCTACCACAGTGCCATTTGATTCATTAGGGGGCTATCCTTTCAATAAATCCTTTCAATTAATGAATTAATTATGTGTGGATCAATCCAGGTTGTGTAGCCAGAGTGTGACGTAAATCAACTACGGCAGCTGTGTGAATAAAGTGAATTGGGACAGAGCCAAATGAGTTGCCTCAGGGTGACGTGGGTGGTGAGAGGGTTTGGTGCAGGGGAAGAGGCCCCCATCCTCAGACAAATCCTGTGTGTATTTCAGTGTCAACAAGTTTTACGTGTAGCAACAGCACCATGTTAGCAACAATCAATTAACAATAGAGTGACTGTCAAGTTCTTTGTCACTTTGCATTACTGACTATTTCTTTTGTGAAGCCTAGCAACCAGGGGATTCACAGACATACAGGCGTACCCACGCATGAGAATGTCAATGAAAAAAGAAAGAAAGAAAAATCTATTTCAAGAGAAATAAGCAAGGACCCAGATTTTACTCCAAATCACTGTTGAAATGCTTTCAAAATAGGTCCATCCATCCATCGTCAACCGCTTATCCTGCGCACAGTCGCAGGGGGCTGGAGGCAATCCCAGCTGACATCAAGCGAAAGGTGGGGTACACCGTGGACAGGTCGCCAATCCATCGCAGGTCTTTCAAAATAGGTCTCAAAAGAATTTAAATATGCTCTTTTAAAACATTTTTTACTGATTTAAAAGTTTGCTTTAAGGGACTGTAGTAAATATGGACTACCACACTTACATTTTTTTTAACATATCTCAATGTTAGAAACTGTTTACACAATTTTAAATTTAGAGGGAAGTTGATTAATGACCCACTTACACTTATTCAATGTCTTTGGAAAAACTATGAACAAAGCTAAATAAAGACGGGACGAAGATGCACTATAAATATGCTTTACTATCTACTACTATCAGCAAACAATATCCAGTTTCTGGAGAGACATCAACAATTTGGAGAGGATTAAAGCGAAGAGAAATTAAAGTGGCTATAATTTATATATATAACAATGTGACTATGTGATACAGGGGTAATGACAATTCTCTACAGATCTTTGAGTTTCAGCTCATTGTTTAGTCAATGTTTGTTTGTCCGGCCCACAACTTTATAGCATCAATTTCAGCTGCAGCAGGCAGAAAAAAACTATAAAAACCTGCTGTACGCTAACTGCCCAGGACAGAACATCAGACTGATACTGTAAGAGGCTAGCAAAGTGGAGCATTTAGCAGCTGAAGAGCTATATATTTCCATCAGGAGTTGGTAGAGACCAAATACGGAACTGAAGGAGAGTAAAGTTTGGACTTAAAACTTACCACGTGGTACCAAAAACATAATTCCAAATAAATGTTAATGTTCTTAAGTGTGCACAAAACACGCTCCTTGTTGAAAGGCACTCTAGGACCTTTGAGTATGATATTAGGCAGGGGTCAGAAAATAGATCAATATTTTGTTACATTTAAGCCTTTGCCCAACAAGTTTACTCAATGCTGTGTTTTTAACTGGCGTGTGTAGCAACATTCCCACTCTTGTGCGGTAGTGATGCATTTTAAGTCAACCAGCAATGACTGGTTTTCCAGAACTGAAGGGGGAACAAAATGTAGAGAGCTCCGCAATCCATCATTGCGAGGTCCATGGGAGAGAATGTTTACTATTGAAAACTGTTAGTTGTTTATTACGATTGTATAGTTTATGTTGATTTGCTTTGGCAATGTTGTATTGTTTGCACCCATGCCAATAAATCCACTTGAATTCAACCAGAGTGACATAGTAGGCTATGTCAGCAGCTAGGAGTATGGTGGAAAAACAGAGACAATGTTTTCTCAAACTCTCACTGCCTTAAGGGGAAACAAAAGTTATGCACTGCAGGTTTAAAACTAAATTGAAGTTATGGTAAGAAATCATGAGGAAAATTTAAACCAGGAACAAATTACATATAAGTTAAGGGGCAGTTATAATTACATGAAGGAAGGTGGAAGAAACAGTTTCATCATGAAAAAAAGAATCATAAACATAAAACATAATAATGAATGTGTATTGGACTTTTGACATCACCAATTTATTTTGTCTAATGGTTGAGGTTTACCACACCCATACACCCTGTATCAGGTAACTGTGTTGCGGTAGAGAAGTGTAATACTTTTTCTTTGTCTAATACTCTTTGTCTAATTTGACTGTGTACACCCTGGCACTCATTTGATTTTATTATGGGACAAGCCCAAAGAATTTGGGGACTAAAAACAAACCGCAAATTACATTTGTGGGGAAAAAAACATGTCCTGGGAGGGACTCAGGCCAGAGACCTGTTTTTTCTTCTCTTGGGTCTTGTGGATTTCTAAGTCTATGTTTACCACACTTCTAAACTCAAATTCCTCCTCAGCATTGCTCTGCTGAATACAGTTTATTTCTGTCTACCATTTATGGTTGCTTTTGTATTACTGTATATTGTCTGCTATGTAGCAGAAGGGAGTTACAAACTTAATTTCACTTTACAACCTGTTGTAATGTGACAAATAAACCTAACTTCTACCTTCTACATAAACTCTGCATGTACTCAGCATGTATGCAGATGCAAAAAACAGGTGAGGTTGCTTTACATCTAGATGTGATGTTTTAGATCTGCCATTTATGGCATTTATCTTAAAGTTTCAGTGTGTACGTTTTAGTGGCATCTAGTGGTGAGGGTTACAAATTGCAGCCAGAGGCTCACGGTACATTCACATGCTCCTTGGATGGTCTAATTTCCCGTGTTGTGAAGTCATTCTTCTGACTTCAGTGTGTGTTCATGTGCTCTTAAGTCAGAATGTGAAATCAACATGGACACTACTACAAAGATGTGTTGGATTAGCATTATCAAAGCGTATAAACAACACACAGATATCTAGTTCACGCTACATGGACCATACTACAAGTGACATGTTTGAAAAATATGTATATACAATATGTGATTTTGCATGAATCAAAGTTCTGTATACTTCTTCATGTCCCATGTACACTTTATTTCTCTTTTTGCAATAAAGATTTAAGGGGAAAAAAAGATTCTAATTATTCCAACAGGCTACTGTAGAAACATGGCAGTCCATATAAGAGGACCCACGGTATATGTAGATTATACATATATAATAATATGTAGATTCTAAACGTAATAAAAACATAACGGCTCATTATATATATATATATATATATATTATACACCACTGAAAACATAGTTATGGATATTATATTGTATTTCTGTCAATAGATCCTCCTAAATATTACATGCTGGACCTTTAAGTGGAAGGAAATATAGAGCTGCAGGCCCTACTTCTCAGCTGATTTATTACCTCAGTAAACACTTTCCTAATGAGTTTATGCTCTCAGTTTCAAGCCTTCTTCAACACAGCATGATGTTCATTTAGAAAATTATGGTCCCATTTAGAAGAAAATAGACCAGAAAGCAGAGTATGCTTCATGAATGGATTATCTATGATTGACAAGTCATTACCATGGCGACCTGTCAATCAGGCTAGAGTGACTCACTGTGTAAATTTAACCAGCACCGTTGAAAAAGCTTATTAGGAGTTGGCTGTTCACTTTCTCTGGTGAGTACATTTAGTTTTAAGACTGTTGTTCGCTAGACAGAGTTATCAGCCCTGTTAAAATGACAGTTAACATGAATTACAAGCAACCTAGCTAGCTTCGCACACGACTGTTAGCTCCACCGTCTCGGCCAAACATGGTCACATATAGTGCGGCTTGTGGCAAAAACTCAATATGGCGGCGCCCTATCGGCCAAACTCGAGGCTTCAAAACGGCAGTCCACAAACCAACAGGTGACGTCACGATGACTACGTCCAGTTCTTATATACAGTCTATGAATACAACCCAACAACTGTAAAGAGACTTTGATACATAAAATCGGGTTTGTGATTCAGTGCCCAAAGTGCTCTGCTTAATTTCTTTATCTGTCTCCTCATGCAGGGCACCACAAAAACTGTATTTAAGTTAAATTTACTGACTTATTGATGACTTACTTATTTTTTGAGCTTTCTCCTACCTCATTTGGGTCTTAGTAGCTAGATTTTGCACCCAAATGCTGATAAAGCTATCATTAGCATAATGGCACCCTCTACCTATCTCGTCATTCGTCTTGGGCATGTCTTGGGGAGCCAAGAGTGACTTTTTGTGATTTTTGTACATAATCAAGTTGCACGTGAGTATATGTATATGCATATGGATACATGAAATAAATATCTGAAATGTTATGCTAACTAAATATTATGTAATTGACTGTTTAATTTATTATCAAAGTGATACTATAATGTAATTATGTTTATCATATCAATCATATTTACCTATTCTTTTTATTTATTTTATTATTCACTCTTAATTTTAATGTTTATTATTTACTGTGTGTCTGCCATAAAAGGTCTCAAGATGTTATAAACTTGATGAAAACCTAATATTGTAAATAAAACAAACTTTTATCGGAAAGTAAAAGCTAAAAAAAAAAAAGGGAATTAATATCATAACATATGACATGACTCCACTGGATTATTTTTATTATTTTTTGGGTGGGTATTTTTATGCATTGATTCGATAGTTAGATAGTGACAGAAGAGAGATGACAAGAGATGCGGTGAGAAAGAGACGAATGGGAATGACATGCAACAAAGGTCCGGCCGGACACCACAGATGAGTAAAGGTTCTGATGGTGCACTTTGTTTTGGGAATTTTAGCTCTAAGAAGTTCTTTGACTATGACCCTGATATTTTAGCTGTTGAGCTATGGCGTAAGTATTAACTAACAGTGCATCTCCTGTGAGGTCTCTGCAGGGGTAGCTGTGATAGCCAGGGTGCGCCTCGCCGCACCCGCAGGTGAACTGTGGATTGATTGCAAAGTTTATCTAAAGTTATTTATAGAAAAAGAACACTTCTTCCATTGTTAATTATTAAAGTAGTAAATACATAACGTGACATTGTGATGCAGAGTTGCAGTGAAAAGATAGAAAAGACAGATGCAAACTGTGTTTAACTCTGAGGTGCAGTGAGTGGGTGAGGGAAGAGCGACTGATTTAAATGGCGTCACTTTCAATATTGTCACTTTGTGAAACCCCGTAGCTGTTTGTTCGGGCATGTGCACTGGTGTAACAGGGTGTCCGATGGCCTGGCGGTGGCTTTACATTTTTCAGAGAGAGACATGAGACCGAGGTAAAATGCAAGCACAAACGTGGCATTTATTGTCTTCCATACCAACAAGAGGAGACACCGACACCAACAAGCAACAAAAACAACTTGCACTGGAACTAACTTGCTGCCTTTTATACACTCCCTCCTGCAGGTAATTAAGTGGGTAAAACTACTCAGGGGGGACCACCATCATTTAGAATAATACATAATTTACCCAAAAACCCAACACCACAGAAAAATAGAGCC
>NC_060170.1:3728180-3736741 GCF_021292245.1 Micropterus dolomieu | reverse complement strand
TGTCCACTGCAGCACCTGCTTCATCATCTCCCATTTCATCTAAATGTTTCTTTTTTCCACCTCTTGTCATCCTAGCCTTGTCTCTGCTCTTCCAAGCCAACACTTCTGACACCACTTGTCCGATGGCCTGGCGGTGGCTTTACATTTTTCAGAGAGAGACATGAGACAGAGGTAAAATGCAAGCACAAACGTGGCATTTATTGTCTTCCATACCAACAAGAGGAGACACCGACACCAACAAGCAACAAAAAACAACTTGCACTGGAAATAACTTGCTGCCTTTTATACACTCCCTCCTGCAGGTAATTAAGTGGGTAAAACTACTCAGGGGGGACCACCATCATTTAGAATAATACATAATTTACCCAAAAACCCAACACCACAGAAAAATAGAGCCCAAAGAATGAATATTTACATAAATACAAATTTCTATCAGTAAATCAATAAAGCATACTCAAAATAATCACATAAGTCAGCATTATTGATGGCTTCACTCCCCCCCTCTCAGCTTCATGGTTTACTCCTGCGGCTCTTAAGCAGGTGCTTGGGCCTACAACACTCCTTTGCCTCCGCCCCCTGCTGAAGAGACAACCAGGAAGAGGTGAGTACTTACATTGTTCATCTTGTTTAAACTAATTTAACAACTGAAATAGAGTAAAAGCAGTCAATACTATATTGTGAACCTTGACTATCCCTGATTGAGGTTTCTTTCCACACAGGCAGGATGGCCAGACCCCCACCTGTGGAACCACTCACAAAGACAGCTATCAAATGATTCACATATTAAATAAACAATCAAAATAACAATGTGTATGGCTCCTGCTTTATCAGTTATCCCCACCTTAATACTTACTTGACTATTTCAGGTAATGGAACCCCTGGTCTCCATTACAGTGTGTTTTAATATTTTTGTCTGTTTTATTCTTCCATTGCATTTTCTACCCTATTTATTTCTACAATGGTTACGTATCTAGTCCACAACCAAACGCTCCTTCAGGAAATGGTCTCCTGAAGCAGTGGAGGCTCTGAGAGACTGCTTTGAATGTACTGACTGGAGCGTCCTGCAGGAAGCACATGGTGAAAAAGCCTCACCCCAAAGGGAGATCCCATCTCCCACAAGAAACACTGCTTTGAACTGCATGTAAACAGCTTGTTTGTAGTCCAGCCTTTTCCTTTTGTTCTCTGCGATGTCACAGCAAAATATGCATCATAATGCTCACCTAGCGACTAGTCCGACACGTCCTCATAAACACCGGTGGAAAAACACTCAGAGCTGCAGCACACAGTGACAAGACGTCTGCCTGCTGCCTCTCCTCTCCCTTCCAAACACTAGCTACCCTCCAGGCAGTCAATGGACATAAAGTTGTTACATTGATGTAGAGACAGTGCACAGTTAAAACTTTATGGATAAAAGATACATTTGTTACAAATGAATAATTCACCACTCTTGCTCCAGTCTAGGTTGCTAAGCTGGTAAGGGGAACATATACAGCTGAACCGAAGCCGTGTTTACGGGCTTCTCACGACCCGCCCTACTCTGCTTCTGATTGGCTAGTAGTCCTTAACTAGGACCTGCGCATGTGCAACTCCCAACAAAGATCTTGTAGATTTAAGATCCATCACTCCATGGCTAAAACAAAGTGTTCAACACACAGGGTGAAAAGAGGAGCTGCAGCAATGTGCAGTATGACCAAAAAATGTTTTTTTGAAAATGAAACCATGTAAAACTGTTCTGGCGTAACCCCTAAATAAGATTTTGAACCTGAAAATGGGCATAATATGACCTCTTTAAGAGCAGTATGTTGTCATGGTTCTCAAATAGCAATAAAGAATCAAACTGAGTTGTGCACCTGGTCCCGAAGTGCTGGAGCAGAAGGTCCTGCAGTGAAAGTCAGTGGCTGGGTAGAATGAAACATCCACCCTCCTCTTCCACCTCCATACTCTGCATAGCTGAGTCAGCTGTCTGAAAAACACACCATATCACAGATGTTGGTTCAGTTGGTACTGTTCACAATCTTGCAGATGCAAATCCACAGAGACAAGCTAGTACGGTTACTTTGATCCCACACTCAGCAACTGACTTTCCTCAGAATGTAGTTTATTGAAATGGATCCTAGGTCTGATTTGCCTAAAATTAGCCAAACTGAATTTAATTGTGTTGGTGATTTTTTTTTTTATGTCATCTTTGAATCTATAATGATTCCAAGGTATTTAAAATGAGACACCACTGTGATCTTTTCACCATGAACAAAAACATTGTGTTGTACATACACACAGTTTTGTTTACAGTCAAGTGTAAACATGAATTATTTAACCAGTTAGAAACCTTTGCCATGGCTGCAGTTAATTTGTTTGCAGCTTGTTGTTTGTTTTTTGAATGCACATATAGAACAGTGTCATCAGCATGTTGACAGAGGGACAGGCTAAAGCTGATGATACACAGCCAACTTTTTGAGCAATGTTGCTGGGGGCAGGTCCGACTATGTTTTGAACGGATATCAGCGGGCGGGGCGGGGCGGATGGTGGAAATTAATTGCAAAACACTGCTAGAACTCCAAAATCTTTCAACCTTTAGCTATAGATATGCTTATTTTAGTTATAGTTAATAATCTAATTTTTAATCAGAGAGCCAAATTAATAGTTAAGTGCATTTTATGAGACTGAATGATATTTAATTGATTGGACCTACACAGTCCCTTTAAAGAATTTTAATTGCCATGGATTTTTCTTAAGGCCCGAGCACGAAACGTGTGACGTCCCTATTGAAACTGCCCGAGCATGAAACAAGCGACGAAATTTCTGTGGTACATGCATCATGTCCAGAAGTACAAAAAAAAAAAGCCTCTTGGAGCAATGCCCGACACCCAACAGGAAGTCGGCCATTTTGGATTTAATGGTAATTTTTAGCGATTTACACACTTTTTACTTTAACAAACTCCTCCTAGGGATTTAGTCCGATCGAATTTCGTCTCGTTTTACGCTATGATTGGCTACTCCTAGCAGGTTGGCCATATCAACTTCAAAATTATCCCAGAAAACTCAACACATTGATGAAGCCATGATGTAGAACTTGTGAGTTTGCAGTTAACTGTGTGGCGGCGGCGGCAAAGTTAACCGCTTTTCCATGACCCAGGAAGTTGTAACTTCACTGTACATGCTCAAATCTGTAACAAACTTTACGTGCTTAATAACTGTCCCACCCCGAACACATCTACATGCTAAAATTCAGTTATACTCATAGCGCCAAGTGCTCTGTAGCGCCACAAAGGGAACACAGGAAGTGACGTTTAACAACTTCGTGCAGCGTCCAAGGCGTGTGGCAAAATCACAGCCGCACCAGCAAAGCTTCAGAATCTGCAACGTGGCCGCCTCACACCTCGACAGGCTACACATGCGAGGGCCTGCCCAACGCTGTTTGCAGTTTATTTAGGGATCCAAGCCCGAGTGGGAATAGGGTTCCCAGTACCAGCAGGGCTGGGAACCAGCGGGGCAGCGATCCAAAGCCAAACCTTCTTCATCTTCTTCCTGTTGTCTTCTGTCTTACTGCTTTAGCTGTCGATGACACATAACGTTACTGTAACGCAACTGTGTCTTTCACAGAGCGATACCGGCCCACTGGCTTTTCTCTCGCTTCTCTGATGGAGGGTCCGGATATGTTTTGAACGATTAGCGGCGGGGCGGGAAGGGGGGGTTATGGTAGGTTGTTGTCTTCAACGTTATTTTCTCACTGCCCATAAATTACTTTTTGTGGTTTGTACTTATCTGTTTTAGGGGCACATGTGAGGGCCCAGTGTGGGCGAAGATAATGAGCACACTGCAGTGCAAACTGAGAGGAGAGTCTTACACACGGCAGACTTTTTCTGCTTAAATCACACATTTTTTGCGGTTATGTAATCACACATAACGACATCACGATTGCGATTAGATTAATTGTGCAGCCCCACTCTATACTGTATACAAGCCAAACTACAGAGCAAAATCACACTCTGATTAAACCAATCTTTAGTGCAGTAAGAGTAATTAATGTAATTAAATATCAGGTGGTGGATTCTTTGGACCTGCAAATAATCTAATATAGAGGGTATGCGCATGACGTCACAGAATTCAGTTATGCTCACGGAGTGGCAGAAAGACGAGCAGCAGTGTTAGCCTGTATCAGCTAAAACACAAAAAACACAACTAAAAAGGGAAAGAGCTGGACCACTGGTTCTTTGGTAAGCAGTAAGGATCACTGTCGAGTCCAAATGCCTTTTATTAGAGCAAATAATCACTTGTTTTATTGCCAATTTGCTAAATGCAGCCGTGGTAACAGATGTTTTGCCACTCAGTTCAGCGTGTTCCGGAAGGGAAAGTGACATCAACGCATACCCTCTATTCATAGGTTTCACGTGACGTTACATTCCATGAAAAACGCTCCCTTGGAGGGAAAAAAAGACGTTATTTTCCGCTGGCTGCCAACCAGGAAGCAAGTGATACACTGTTACTATGAGTTTTTTACTTTACTGGATGGTAGTTGTACTTTCTCAGACAAGCCTGGGCTGTGTTAGGTGAGGGATTCCTCACAAGGTAAACGTAAACATTACCGCAGTCAACCTGCCGCTTTTTAACGAATGCGGCAGCGGATGCTGTAACATGGATCGGAAGTGCACACTTGCAGTTTGTGTTCATATCTTTGTTTTTCTTAAGTTGAGAGGTGATCCAAATAAATGTAACTGCTTTTGCGGCGTCTCTAAGAGGGGAGTCGCGGTGGTCTGTTGTTTTGCCCTCCAGGTACCGCGAATGTCATGTGACTGAAAACTATGAATAGAGAGGGATTAGATATGTTATTACCGTAAAACTTTGATTAATATCCCGGGCTTTTATTTGCTAAAATCATTTAATTGACCCTGCCTAATATTTTGGAGAGGCCTTTAATTCCTCTTGCACAAAACTGAAATAGGCTACTATGAAACAGTTTATTCAATTCAATTTATTCTTTTGATCGGTGGACCCTTACAGAGTAATGCAATATAAATAATCAAGGACCGGACACATTCAGACTTAACAAGCACTTCAAAGATAACGTGAGTCTGTACCTTGCACCTGTACCATGCAGGTTATACTGGTAAATCTCTAAGATTTAGATTTGGGACTTGTTTCCGTTAAATGAACTTAAAGATTGAATTGTGGAGAATCTATTCGATCTAACAATGTGGAGCAAATCCATACTGACATTGATCATGTGCTTAAACATCAATATTTGTATTAACTATCTAAGCAGCTAAAGCAGGCGTTTAATCGGGTCCTGCATTTATTTGTCAAAATGTGTTCCCACACCAGGCCAGTAAACGGGGTAGGCGGCTACTTGGGACTCGGCTATTAACTGAAGCTTTACGCAGCGGCGCCGGCAGAAACTTTGGGCCCCATGACTGCGCAGCTGTTGTCACCACATCTCTAGGACCTAACTGTCCCATCAAAAGCTTTACATAACTCTAAAGACTTGCAACCGTCTTGTTTCTTGTAGTTCAATACTGCATCAGACAGTTTGCACATCATGGACATTTGATCTTCAGTATCAACTTTTGTCACCAACCTGTGCAGTGATCTGGGCAGCATCCTTCTGTTCTGCTGCCTTTCGGTCAGGGAGCGTTCTGTGAAAAACAGTTATTCAGTGAGACAACTTAAACAAAAGAAAATTAAAAAGGTACCCTGGAGCAATGTTTTGTTGTATTTTATGAGGATGCATATGTACATGCAAGGGCATGTGCAAGAGATGATGCACATACCTGCCAACAGTCTCACACTACTTGTTGACTGTTGGTGGCAGTAACACCAAAACAATTTAGCAAGGCAGGGCAGATGCAGACTGCTAGCTGATGTTAGACTTCAAGCACATATCTACTTTGTCCAAGGAAGACAACTGGACTGGTTGAAGATACCCAAAGATGATTCACCGCTCTACTGAGAGCCTTCTTCAGATCTTACTGACTCGCAGCTATTTAACCTCTGTGGGGTCATAGTCAAGATGATGGATACCGTTTGGTTCGTGCTCCTGGACACCTGAGGACAAGTCTGAACGGCCGTCATGGGCATTCTCACATGAGGCCAAATGTGAGCGTTTGTTTAGTTTCCTAGGAAAGTGGAAGGAAAGAATTGTAAGTGTGTATTGGCGGTAGGGCTAAAATGATTCATCAATTAAATAGATTAAATCGATTAATAAAATGCATCGACGCAAATTCTTTGCATTGATACTTCATTTAATCCATATAACAATACAGCACACTGTTTCGCACGGACATTACTGTCGCACATCGCGACAGTATGGGATTATTTCAAGCTAAAGAAAACAATAACTCTGTAATGTTTCCGTCCGTCCACCGTAAAACAAAACTTATGTCAGCACAACGCATCGATGAATTGTTGAAATAATCTATAGAAGCTTCGAATACTAAAATCAACATTAGCTACAGCCATTATTGGCGGGTATAAATGGCCTCCTTGACACCTCTTCAAACCATTTGTCCTCTCAGTCTTAAATGTGTACATGGTGGTCTTCAAGAGTATCATTTATCCTTCAAATGTAGGTCAACTGCCTAGTCTTGACCTGAGGAGTTGGCCCTTGTGTGTTGAGCCATGCGTTGGTGTTGAGGTTGTTTCGTTTCCCCAATATATAGGTCTTTGCATTTCTCACTGCATTAGACAGCATTTACCTGATTGCTTTTCTGGTGTATGAGGAAGAGAAGCGGAACATCATCAAGTACCTTCAACTAGTCCAGTTGCCCTTGATTTTAACTTTCCTTGGATAACTATGACCTGGATGACTGAGAACCTTCAGACACACCTGTTCTGTGTTTTGGTGAAAATAATACAACAAAAACCCTAACCCATGTTTACAAGAAAACTCCATAGGGTGCTTTACTGTGCTCTACACAGTACAGTCATTTGAAAAAGCATTTGAAACAGCGGTACAGTATTTTGAAGAACACTAAAATTACAATAACTTCAATAACAATGAAATTCAGTACATAGTTTTATACACATTTTGACCAATGCATTTTCATGACCGGACAAAAGAAAATGAGCAGGCCCGTGTCTGCACATGATTTGTAAAAATAATGTGAATTAGCCATATTTAGCGCCCATACTACCTCTGCAGTTACTAGGCTACTTCTTTCCTGGATACAGCATCTGTCATCGATGTTTACTTGGTAACAGAAAATAGAGACGCACTGTTTGCAGCTGGTATCCTCGTCAGCATTATTAAATCTACATTTCCCTGGCAATGTGTATTTTCCAGTGTATGGTATTTTCTAGCTAGCTTATGACGCATGCCGGTCGTGAGTCAAATTACCTAACCCAGGTAACTGATCTATTCTCAGTTAAATATGTGAGAATGTAGAGTATGTGGCGAAGCCTCACTGGAGCATTCTATATATGCACAAATACCTTTTGTAGGCTAATGACTAGGGATGGGGATCATTATTTTTTATTGATATTAATACCATTATTGAGACTGCTTAACGATCCGACTCTTTATCAATACTTCACTATTATTTGGTGACGGTTATTTGGTAAGACGAATCCCAACAGGCATGAGGTAGGCCTGCACTGTATGAGGAAAATATTCAATGTACGATAACACTGTTATATATAGAGATGACATATGATGATAAATTGACAAATATTGAAGTTTGCATATTAACTGCCTGGTTGTTTTTCAATTAATTACAGGATTAGAATTTACTAGTTTAAATATACTGTCCTCGGACCAATCCTGTTCACTTTATATATGCTTCCTTTAAATCTGAGTATAGCATGACCAACACAATATCATATAGATGAAACATCCACTGTTCTTTCTTGTGAGCCAGGCCTGTGTTATGATGAAATTAGGTGATGCATGAATTATTATTATGAGCAATGGTGGAGAAGTAGTATCGAATTATAATAATATGAGAAAGATAATTTGAGAGTCAAATCATGGCATTAAATAATATCCACGCTGGGGTCATAATTTGGAGCAGCTAAAGCTCGGCATTAAAACGCAGAATTGATGAGCACTTCCTGGCAAAGAGGTCAGAGTGGGTGCCTCGTATTTTACTATAGCCTACAATATAGGAAGGATGGATGTGAATTAAGTCCATGCCTTAGGCCTTCTCGTGTGATAGTGTGAGGGGGGCTGTAATGCAATGGTCAATATTGCCGAAGCCTCGAGAAAAACACCTTGATAAACATGTTATGGTATTTTTTAGATCGCTCAAGGTAACCAGATGTTTTAGATCAGCCAAACAAAGTGTTACCTGGATGATGACCTGCTTAATCAATACGTGACTGGAAGACAGTCATCTGTGATTGCTCAATCAGCTCGCAGGTAACATTAAGAGCTGGGAGTAGATGCTACTTATTGCTCAGATGAGTTCAAATCCAGCTTGACGCAATTTTGTAAAAAGTCTATTTTCTTTTATTTCTTTTTTCGTATGTGGCTATAATAATAATAATAATAATAATAATCCTTATTTGTAGAGTACTTTTCAAAAACAAGTTACAAAGTGCTTTAACAAGTGTAAAGAATAATACAAAAA
>NC_060170.1:3719432-3728160 GCF_021292245.1 Micropterus dolomieu | reverse complement strand
AGAGCCCAAAGAATGAATATTTACATAAATACAAATTTCTATCAGTAAATCAATAAAGCATACTCAAAATAATCACATAAGTCAGCATTATTGATGGCTTTACTCCCCCCCTCTCAGCTTCATGGTTTACTCCTGCGGCTCTTAAGCAGGTGCTTGGGCCTACTACACTCCTTTGCCTCCGCCCCCTGCTGAAGAGACAACCAGGAAGAGGTGAGTACTTACATTGTTCATCTTGTTTAAACTAATTTAACAACTGAAATAGAGTAAAAGCAGTCAATACTATATTGTGAACCTTGACTATCCCTGATTGAGGTTTCTTTCCACACAGGCAGGATGGCCAGACCCCCCCCCCTGTGGAACCACTCACAAAGACAGCTATCAAATGATTCACAAATTAAATAAACAATCAAAATAACAATGTGTATGGCTCCTGCTTTATCAGTTATCCCCACCTTAATACTTACTTGACTATTTCAGGTAATGGAACCCCTGGTCTCCATTACACAGGGACACTGGGCTGTTCGTCATCAAAGAAACAGATCATCAGATTGTGATGTTCATTGCAGCTTTAGTCTTTCTATCTGCAGCCTTCCCTTCGACACACAGCTCCGCTGCTCACCGGAGCAAATGTCTCGTGACTGTTGATAGGCTATTGTTCTAGACTTCTAACCAATCAGATAGTTCCGTGGGTGTGAGATTAAGTAAGACACAGTGGTGATTACCAACAGACAGAGAGAGCCAGCTGGGTCAGAGCTAATGAAGCGCATTTTAAAATAAATGTAACCCTAACAAAACCACGGATCAATCCGAATTTTGAGATCATTTGCATCACTAGAGAAGTAGCATTGAATAAATTTTGGGATAAAAATTATTCAGCAGAGGCAGGGATATATAAACCAGAAAGGGGGAAATCCCACGCATCCAACCCGGCAAATCGCACCCTGGTGATAGCAGCTGGAAAATCCCTGTGGACACACAGAACTGTTGCAGCAGCTAAATAACAGGGCAGGGTGGGGCACAGATGGAGGGTCTTACCTTTGAGTTGAGGTCTCTGTGGTAAATGTTCTTGTAGTGCAGGTAGATCATTCCTCTGCTTATATCACAGGCCAGGTCCACCTTCTCTCTCCAGCACAGGGGAACGTCTTTCCTGACCAGAAGCTCCTCCAGACATCCACCATTTACATACTGAAACAGCCAACATATACAGTGTACGAGATATAGTGTCAAAATGAAAGACTCATAAAATGAGAACAAATATATAGATTCATTCAAATTTAGAAGTAAAATAGTAGCAATGCATTTGCTGTAGTAATTTCATATGCTAATTTGAAGTTCATACAGGTGAACAATACGATAATGTTAGATTATGTGAAAGTATAATTCCTCTCAAATGCAGTCTGACATTACTCTGAAACAATGAAATCCAGTCTGGTTACACAATAAACGCCTGATTTAACTCGCTCACCATTTCATTAACAACTCATATCAGTGCAATTTGTTGTGTTTTTCCACACGCAGAAGGAAGCCAGCATGTGAACAAACACAGTAACGATGACTCACAATGTGCAAAAAAAAAGAAATAATGGGACTCACCTCTAAGATCGGATAGAGTTTGTCTTCTTTGACACATATTCCCAGATATCTAGAATAAGAGGAAATATGTTTATTACAATTTCCTTATTAGTTTAGTTCCCAAAGTAAATCTATCATGTATAATATTTAATATTTAATGAATTTCAACTAGTACTTGATGGATTGCCATGAAATTTGATGACTTTGATGTTTCATGTGCTCAGGATGAATTTTTGGTAATACCTTCACTTTTCATCTAGCACTGAAAAACTTTAAAAACTGGTTACGAAGATGCAATTTTAAAAAAAGGCTTGGTAATTTCCTAAAACAGCTGGTCACTATGTTTGGTGTGTACCAGGTACTAACAGTATGAACCTTGCTTTCATCACAGCCTGCTGTACTGTAAGCAGATAAGCTGCACTCTGATAACCTTACCGCTGCGACCTTGCTAAATGACTAAAATAAGATTGCTTAGGCAAACATTATGTCTGCCTGGCCTCACACCTTATGTAACTGCTGTAGCTGACAGGGTCAGTGTTAAATAGCACCAAGACTTCATTTCATTTGTGTTGACTGCAGCTGCAGCTCTTACTGTCAGCCACAGTCAGGCTGTGCTTGAGTCATGTTAAATATAGTAAGCAATACTGTACGGGCAAGTTATATGAGTTTTTGGTTGCACTACACACACACACACACATTATTTATGGAATTTTTCAAGTTTCTCTAATCAAAAGTTTATACAAACAATGGATCAAATGACTAAAGACGTAGTGATGATACTTTACTCAGGAGTTGGTGAAGACTAAAACACAGCTAAAATGATAGAGAGTATTGGACTTATTTGATCAGGTGGACAAATATGACTCCAAGTGAATGCTAATGTTGCTCTGTGTCTGCTGGACGTGTAAATAAGCAAGTGCTTCTGACATGTTCACTATACGAGGCCAAAGAATTTAGTAGAGGCATGTCCATAACAATACCCAGAGACTACTGAATTGCCCCTAGCAGTGATTTTGATTAAATCAATTAAATATAACCATTGTTGTCTGTCGGTTCTCAATGTATTTGGTGCACAAATGGTTATTATCGGGTTCTCTACTATGAGCTTTGAAAGGTTATCATTTTTCACGAGGCATGCAAATCAAATTGCTCTTGAAACTTGCATTAGTTGTACAATCCATCAGAGTCAAGTCTGTCCTGACAAGCCATAGTGTCAGCAGCCATGGAGTCCAGCAGTGATGCATCACTGTGCAGCAATAATGTTACTACATGGATTAAAAACAGTTGTCTATATGGACAAAAATCCATATAGACTTAATGTTGACTGTGATGGATTACACATCTCAAAAAAGTTTAGGAGTCTGCTAATAGATTTTGAATTATTACAGAAAGGAATTTAGGATTTATATTGTCCATAATGCATATTTTCATCTTTTAAACACTGATCACAATTCAAAGTGTTGCACGGATTTAGATGAATGTGCACTTTAAAGTCTTGTTTCAGTCATTATCAACATAATATAGTATAAGTAAGTAATAGTATGTTAAAAAGGTATTGCCAATAAACTCTCTATAACTATGGTAGCCATAGCAAACCACAGATTGTGAAGTTGAGATGAGATGTAGGGGAGGGGTGGCGTTAAAGTGTGAATGTGATGTGTGGGAGGGTGTGGAGTCTGTACAGACGGAGAAGAGAGACTGAATGTGTTGTGAGGGCAATCCTCATGCAGCTTCATTTGCTTTGGTAGAATTTAACCCATTGGAGCAACCACAGAGATTTCAGTAAGAAGTGGGACATGAGTGGAATGTCACCTGACGATGTTGGGGTGGGAGAGTTTCTGCAGCAGGCTGATCTCTCGTACAATGCTGTCTTGGTCCACGTCGTTTTTGTAGATCTTCACCACCATCACCTTCCGAGTGGTGCTGTGCATCACCTGAAGAACGTTGGTGTCCATTAGTAGCAGAAACAGTGGAGGTAGAAGCAGTAATAGCAGTGGTAGTTGTATCAGTAGTGATGGGGAGGCAAACCGATGGAGACAATGTGACAGTTTTTTTCTTCTGAAAGCGTTTTTAGGTAATCAGTTAACTGTTTGGGTTTCCTATGTTGATTAAATTTGAACATCAGTCCAAAATCAGAGAGCTAAAGCTAACTTTCTCAATCTCACTCAGTGTCGACACATCAAAGCTCTGACATCCACAATCCCTCATCCATCCTGTGGCCTCTTTCTACCTCATTTCATCAGGGACAAAGCCTAAATATATGAAAATCAGCTCTTCCTGTAGCTCCACTCCAGCCCTGATGTCACATTAGGAGTTATGTAAGGTCTCAGCTGAGGATGAGTATTACGCCTCCATGGTCTCCAAAGCTGGTGGGCCAATCACGGAATGACAAGAATGTCCCAATTAGTGGCTGCAACAAAGCAAGCTTTGAATGCATCTCACACGTAGGCCAGCAACAAGGCAAAGTAGGGGGAGGACAAAAGCAATACCTTATAGACTTTGGAGAAGAAGCCACTCCCAATAAGCTCAGCTGTAAAGTTTTCCCAGAACTCCAGTTTGCGTACGGCGGTGCGGAGCTTCTGCCACCGGTCCACATGGTAGTACTTGTCTGAAGACTCACCATACAGGGTGGGACTGGTGGGCTCAGAGGACACGTCCACATCACACATGCTGGAGATGTCCGCTAGGAAAGTAGACACAGGTTAGGCTGAAGCTGCTAAAAGGTTATATTTGTATGTGCTGGAATTATTTACTTAGTTTTCAAGACATAACAATGCAAGATGTAGAAACAGGTAGAGGAACAATCTTAAATGGCTGGCTCACCTAAAACTTGCAGAACATTTTGTTCTGATTTGCCTCATTTCACTTTGCCCCCATGTTTAAAATGAGCTCATATTTAAACTAAAAAGTGACACTCCAAGTGCATAGCACTGCAGTTGGTATGAACTTCTTTCTCGGGCTGTCTCTCTCTAAGATATCTACCTCCGTCATCTCTCTAATGAAGGCAGAAATCTCTGTCTGTTTGAATTTCGATTACGTCAAGAACCGCTCATCTAATCAACCTCACACGTGGCGGGGGTGTTGCTGTGGACCCAACGGAGTGTAGTGTCACATTAATCAACTTTAAATAAGCTACAGTACAGTGTGAGCCGCTGCGCTCTGCAACAGCGAGGGCAGGGTAGGCTCGCGGGCGTGGGGCTTATATTCTCCGAGATAAGATTCCCCACTTAACTTTTTCCTTCTCATTCTTTTCAGGATACCAATACAGTAAGTACTGTACTTCTCACTGAGACAACACAGGATATGTGTGTATTGATTGTTGTCTTCTCTATCGTCACCATGCAGGTTTCTACAAAATATAGTTGATATGCGTAATGTGGTTGTCGGAGTTGTAAGAGTTTTATAAAGTTCTAGCTTTCTGATGTTGGGTAAAAACACAGTGAACATCAGAAAGGCTGACTGTTAGCTCGCCGGCTAATGCCGGTTTATATAGCAGCTTTCACACTGCTTTATTTTACGGAAGGATTGTGCCAACATGCCAGTGTGAAAAGCCACAGCTGGCATGTCAGAGTTTCTGCGTTTACAGCAGGATCTCTGTACTCGGACATAAGTTTGAGACGTGCGTACAAGCACAAATCTGGTTGCAAACCTAAACTAAAAAAACAATATATTACCCCTTTAATATAATGGAGATAAATTTTAATTTTTAAATTACATTTAAAATCAGCAGAAATGACCTAGTTAATGAAGCATTGCTTGCAAGCTACTTCAACCAGTCAACCGCTACACACTGTTTTCACTGCAACATATACCAAATGCACTCTTCATAACAGCAGAAAACTAGCGTATTGATGTCCTATACACCAATGCAAAATGGAAAAAAACTTAGTGACCAAAACATCTGACATAATGTGTGGAAGCATTCAGAACACAGCACTATAGATGGAAAACCATGGATAAAGTTTGTTTGACTTCATATTGACTGATGACTTTATAAAATGCTTACTGCCTTGTACAGTAGTAACATTAGCTTGTCACTCTATCAAGGCAGCTGAGGCAACTAGATGAAGAGAACTTTAATTCTCCAATGTGTTTTAAGACTGCATGGCTTGGATTTGATTTAATTCAAACAAATTACATGTTACTTCAATTTAGTTACAACTTAACTTGTGAAAAAGCAACAGCCTTACTAGTACCACTAATTTTGTGAACCAAACCTTTCAAAGTGAGGGGAGATAAAGAGGTGAAACACATTTAATCTGATGAAGGGCTATGTGGACCATCATGTTTTAGTGAGACTGCCTTTAATTCACTCAAGTTTAAAATCTGGCAGCTCATGATTCTATGACATGACAGGCACTGGACTGTCAAGAAGAAAAAGCCATAGGACCAGAACACACTATATTATGTATATCTACATCTACATTTATATCTGTATTCTGATCACGGCAACACTAAAGACGGTTTAACAACCAAAAGGGCAATTTTGGCCCGTTTTAATAGTATAAAAGCGACCCTGGATGAAAGAGAGGCTCAGAAAAGGTCTAATTTCATTCTCCCACTTATTAGCTGCATGTAGAACGGAGAGTGCCTCCACTTTACAGAGTGAAACAAAGACGTGAATAATGTGAGGCTTAAAATAGAGGCAGGACTGATGGATAACAGGAATGGTCACAGACACTTTCCAGAGTGGTTAAGAGAGGTTTGTCCTCAAGAGAAGATATCTCATCTCTGACACGGGGAAACACAAAACACATAGGGCCAGATTTACTAAAAGTTTGCGTGAGTAAAAACGTGTGCAAACTTGATATCACCAGCAAATTAACACTTAAGCTGATCTACTAACAGTGTGCACACAGAATGACGTCTTTCAAAAGTGCTTAGGCAGGATGGGCAGGTACATACAATTTCCACATACTCTGGACAGACTGAATGAAACAAACCAAGGTTTTTACGCAGTGGCTGCTTTCCCTCCCGACTCTCCATGGCGGAAACCATTAAAACATCATTTAAATACTGCCACCTCCATTGTGTTTGCACCTGTTGTCATCTACGCAATAATTCTTAGTTAATCACCCATAACAGGTTCTACAATGTACATGCAATTTAGTACTCTTTATTCGGGGTGTTAGTAAATCCGGTCCATATTGTGTTGATAGAATGAAACAGACTGATTAAAGTAAATGTGCAAATATAATCTAAATATCCACTACATTACTGCACACTTTTAAGATCACTTCACGTTATATACTGTATGTCGTGATGAAATATATGTAGTGTGTAATACTGTTGCTGTTCAAATTCACACATCTACAATACACCAAGCTTAATAAGACCAACAATGAATGTATCCTACTAACAAGTATTGTGTGTTTCCAAAGCCTGATATATCTTCTTCCATTGTGCCACAGAGGTCCATTGTTGTCAAAAAACTATTAAAAACACATCAATGGATCCACACCAAGTATTGTAGTTTGGGTTTTTTCATTAGTTTTTATTTTTATTTTGTTTTGACTTTTTGTTTTGTTTGCTGGTTTAGTTTATTTTTTTATTTTTTAACAATGCTTAGTTTCAGTTTAGTTTTTATTAGTTTCAGTTTTAGTCTTTGTCGCTGCATGATGCCAAGGTCAGTTCAGTTTAGTTCAGTCCAGGTTAGTTTTTTCACAAAACATTAAAATGCAAGTACAATCATTAGAAATAATGCAGATTTACTTTTTCAAGCTATCTGAAGCTTGTACATAGGGGCCCAAACACTAAGCAAATATTTGAAGTACTAACACATTGTCTACATATACATATACATACACTGTAAATACTACAAATAAATGAAGCACATGCAGTATAATTACTGACCTACATACATACAGAAAACCCTAAGAGCTAAACTACCCTAATCCTACTACCCAGTCGTTCCAAGAAATTCATTACATCAGTCTCCAGCTCTATCATTCTTGGTTAAATAGGTGAAATACAATAAATGGAGGTGAAATACAATTGATGGACAGCTGAGAAATTAGAAGATAGTGGAGGCCCCCCTTGGAGCCACAAACAACAGGTCCCCACTACCCTGGAGGCAAGTATGACTGGAAAGCAGTTATATTAAAATCTAAACCTTTAGCAATCAAAAAATAGATATTAAAACAATGTGAAGAAACAGGCTGGCTGAGATCAATGAGCCCATAAAACACACTAGCAGATAATGACCAGCAGACACGTTAACCCAGCGCAAGGGGAGCTCACAATCAATGGGCAAGCAGCAAGTTTATCCCACAGCAGGATGAGCACTAAGCCAGACCATCAGAACAGAACAAAACAAGGAAAAAAAACCACCAGGGCCGTGACTCACTACCTGCAACCCGAACTAAACAAAACATAACTCTATACAGCTTTTGCATTTGTATTATTTTGTACACATGTATGTATAAAAGATAATAGAAAACATGTTCAAATCCCACCAACTACGCAGCTGATCCCTACCTGGGTTTCCCCGACTAAGTTAGCCTACTCCTAACGGGTTCATGGGGCTCTCCTCATAACCGCGGTCGCCACCTGCTACGCTGCAACCAGACGCCGCCCTGACCCCGGGCTGTCTTTACGGACACGCAGCGTGCCAATCAGCTAATTACAGCGCGCACCGCTGAACCGTAAAGGGACTACATAAAGGGACTACAAACTTTCATTTCATTTTACAACCTTGTGTTGACTATAAGAATAAAACTAGAATAAATAGCAACTTTATATAACTAAAATAAATAAAAAACCTTAACATAAAACATAATCTACATACATGCACCAATCCCTTTGTCACATAACATAAAGGGCCACACTTGTTTTGGAGTGAGTAAAATTTGGCTGGGTTTAAACATCTATGTGGAATAAACTCCACTTCCCACAAGGAGATATTTCATTTCTCTTTGCTCCTCACAAACGGGGTAGTCCTAACCTAATTTTAGCCACAGAGTACTGGTGTGACAACACTGAAGGTCAGAGTTTGCTTTTTCCACGACAACAGCCTCTCTTGCCTTTAGGATGACGCCGGTGGAAAGCACACACTGACACGCTAACACAATTGGCAGGGTTTTGTCAATCAAGCCGGCGGAATCAACCCCGGCTATTCATGCTGCTTTTGTTCATTCGGCTCCACACTAAACAATCA
>NC_060170.1:3589434-3719332 GCF_021292245.1 Micropterus dolomieu | reverse complement strand
AGATCAATGAGCCCATAAAACACACTAGCAGATAATGACCAGCAGACACGTTAACCCAGCGCAAGGGGAGCTCACAATCAATGGGCAAGCAGCAAGTTTATCCCACAGCAGGATGAGCACTAAGCCAGACCATCAGAACAGAACAAAACAAGGAAAAAAAACCACCAGGGCCGTGACTCACTACCTGCAACCCGAACTAAACAAAACATAACTCTATACAGCTTTTGCATTTGTATTATTTTGTACACATGTATGTATAAAAGATAATAGAAAACATGTTCAAATCCCACCAACTACGCAGCTGATCCCTACCTGGGTTTCCCCGACTAAGTTAGCCTACTCCTAACGGGTTCATGGGGCTCTCCTCATAACCGCGGTCGCCACCTGCTACGCTGCAACCAGACGCCGCCCTGACCCCGGGCTGTCTTTACGGACACGCAGCGTGCCAATCAGCTAATTACAGCGCGCACCGCTGAACCGTAAAGGGACTACATAAAGGGACTACAAACTTTCATTTCATTTTACAACCTTGTGTTGACTATAAGAATAAAACTAGAATAAATAGCAACTTTATATAACTAAAATAAATAAAAAACCTTAACATAAAACATAATCTACATACATGCACCAATCCCTTTGTCACATAACATAAAGGGCCACACTTGTTTTGGAGTGAGTAAAATTTGGCTGGGTTTAAACATCTATGTGGAATAAACTCCACTTCCCACAAGGAGATATTTCATTTCTCTTTGCTCCTCACAAACGGGGTAGTCCTAACCTAATTTTAGCCACAGAGTACTGGTGTGACAACACTGAAGGTCAGAGTTTGCTTTTTCCACGACAACAGCCTCTCTTGCCTTTAGGATGACGCCGGTGGAAAGCACACACTGACACGCTAACACAATTGGCAGGGTTTTGTCAATCAAGCCGGCGGAATCAACCCCGGCTATTCATGCTGCTTTTGTTCATTCGGCTCCACACTAAACAATCACTACACTTTCAGCACTGCCAGAGAGAAACGCTTACAGTGCAGCCCTATCATCTAGCTGTCACTCTCTCCATCCCTCTACTGTCTACTTTCTACTGTCTCAATCCTTCATCTCTCCTTCCTTTCTGCCTCTCAGTAGGTTTATATTTATTTTAAAGCTGTATTTCCCAAACCTTCTTTTGTTTGTCACTTTGGAAGGAAGGAATTTTCATCAACTGGTAACAATATTGGGGAAACTAACAAACGTCTCTTACATACTGGCAGTAAACTTGGCAGCCAGACAGTATGACAAAACATATTTTAGATTTGACTGGTGCTTGATGGCCATTGCTCTTCTTTACATGTTGTTTTGCTGTCTGGATAAAACTTGCCAACCTGAATCTTGCTAGCTTTCATTATCGTCCCTAAATGTATAAGATTCATAGAACATATTTACATGTCATTGTAGGAAAAGCCTTATGCACACAAATCAATGCAGCAGTTGCTGTTAATTACTGTAACATGCATGCATTTGTCTACTGGGAAAAAAGTTTAGTTGTCTTCTCACTTTTGCCCCTCGTCACATATGCTATAATGCAATGGCTTGTTTGGGAACCGTTGTCTTAAAGGACAAGGGTGGAAATATTCCATATATTTGAAAATAATCCCATGAGTAGATTCTCTCTTTAAGGATATTACTTGGCCTTTAAAAAAATAAATCTATATATTTGTATTTAAAGATCTGCAACTGAAGCAGGAACCAATGGTCTTGGAAGTGCCGCAGACAGGGTGGGAAAGTCTTGAGAAACAGGCCACCACATCTTTATGGTCTTTTGAAAAGATTACTTGATAAATTAATCCAGCCTTAACAGTTTACTAACATATAAACCTACATTAATGTATTTTTTTTACACAACATCATACCATTATCACATTATAAAGTAGATATGGCAAACATGTCAGCAGACAGCTTCCTATTTGCACATGCAGCAGAAGAGCAACAATAGTATGATTACAGTACGTAGTCTTATATTAACTCTTTATTTGGCTTTCTTTTTTGTTTCTACCAACTCCTGAGAAACATACCTGACCCTTTAGCTGCTAAATGCCCCTCTGATGTTACCAGCTAGTTGCTAGCTTTGTCTGTCTGCCATTTGGTGCTAGGCAATGTTGATGAGAGCACTGAGACTGAACTAAATAAAATAAGGTTGTGGCTATAAAACCTAAATAAAAGAGCCAAATGATGCTAACACGCTCAGTAGAGGTGAGGAGAACTAAAAAGTTGGGTCATAATTTCGTTTGGATTCGACACAAGAGACCCCTTTAATATTAATATTAATATACTATTAATTAATTAATATTTAATATACTTTTATATCTGGTTAACACAAGATTAATGCAGCTTTAATATGTTCAACTATCTGAAAATAAGATTAACATAATGGATATGGATATTCCATCTGTTACGTCATTCTGAACATTTTGAAGACTGCTATTTGGGTTTAGTGCTTGTCGTGATCTTACGAGCAAGTAAGTATTAAGACAACAATCAACGGCTCTAGACTACTGTAAGGATTTAAAACAGTATGTTCCACCAACTACAATTAATTTGACCATTGTGTTGTCAGTTCTGACACGTGAGCCAAGGCGTAATTCTTCTACAGCTGAAGCTTCGTGTTGAATCGGAAAGTTACACAAGCAACATGCAGGAAATACGTCTGTCTTGTGTGAAGTGCTGTTATCACAACCCGCTGTGAACCTGACCTGCGTCTGACCACACACACCATCAACGAGAAAATTAGGGCTAGTCAAAGCCACACTGACGTCCTCCCAGCTGATAAGGAATCTCGCTCATGAAAGTTTCGCAGTACAAGTCAGTTAACACCAAAGCGAGATTTCTCCCCAGAGCTCCGCCTCTTAACACAAGGCTCCTCTCTGAGGAATGTCCTAAAGATCAGACTGGGATGTGATGTTAGCTTAAAGCAGAGAGTATGTGTGTTTGTGTGTGTTTATACACTTAGACCAATGATTTCTGAGCAGCCGTGAAGGGCCGTGCCACCTCCCAAACAGGGAGATTCACGTCACTGGATGACGTCAAGTTTGTGACTCACTGAACAGTTCACACATGAAGCCAGAATGATACAAGTCACACCATGTGAAAGATTGCTCAATCTGCTCGTTCTTACACCAAATAGGTGTTAATGAACTTGATGACAATCTAACATCCCAGGGGACATAGACTGGCTGAGACCCCTTAAAATGTGCAAGCGCGCACACACAAAGATGGGGATTTCCAGCTGCCCTCAACAGCAAAACAGGAAAAGAATGCCAACTAAGTCTAGAACTGTCATTCTATTCGGACTCAGGGTGTGGATAACAGCATCCTCCGAGCCCTAGTGACTTCAGCCGTTAAGTATGTAAACGATGCGGGCATCTACACCACAGCAGAGCATTAATCTGCCTTAAACAGCCCTCTAGTCATGACATTTTTAAATGCTGCCTCATGCATTAAAGTTGGGCATTTAAACTGGCCTGAGCCAAGCCACAGTAGCTGTTAATTGGTTCATGGATTTTCCAAAGTGAAGTGACGCTCATCTTGGAGCCACAGCAGCCTTGGAGCTCTGCCTTCGTCTGCAGGTTTTTGAAGGCTGAGATGGCAGGCAGGGATCAGTGATATGTCAGATGGGTAGACATCAGATCAATGACGGATGGACAAGGCTAGACCACACATAGCTGAGGCTCCTCACTGGCGTCAACCACACTTTGTGGTGGACGCAGCAATGACGAGTTATGCCACTGTTGCAGAACATGAACTATGTATTTACGGGGGACATACTTTATAATACAGACATGGAGCAGCATTCACTCATTTGGAGCTTTGTTTCTAGTCACCTGACAAATAAAAGAAAAATATCTAGCTCTTTAGCTGCTAAATGCTACACTATGTTCACCAGCTAGTCGCTAACTTTGTCTGTTAGCTGTTTGGTGCTGGGCAGGTAGTGTGTTTACCACACTTTCTCACTCACAGCAGCTACTTGGTGCTGCTGGAACTTGTAGATGAGAGTGGCGAGAGTGAACCAAAACAATAAAGTGAGGGAAACTGCAGGTCATAATTCTTTGTGGGTTCATCACTATGAGGAATAGCTTTCAAATTAAACATACTAATTTCATTATTATCAAAAGTAAAAGTAGATATTATGTAGAATGGCCCCTTAAAGAAAGTTATATATTACATATTATATTATAGCATTATTTTCACTGATTTATTAAAGTTAAACTAATTTTGTTGTTTATCGAGATGGGTTAACTGTCAACTACGTTACATATCTGTAAAGTAAATAGTAACTGTAGCTGTAAATACAGTACTTGACTAAATGTACGGTTTACCACTGCCAGTTTTTATATTTCTTAGTGTTACCAATCTGTTCAGTTTGTGCAATTTTGTTTTAACTACAGTACTCCTCATTTTCATCCTCTTTTCTGCTGCCCACAGGAAGTGGCATCATTTTTCAAAGTTTCATCTAATATAGTGTCTTACAAATATACAATAATACAATGTAAGCCCCTAAAACTTTTTAATTAGTTTAAGTTTTAATCTAGTGTCGTGAATTTGAAAGACAGCAGCAATGTTCAGAAGCAAATGCACTGACATGTGCTTGGATATGATGCAACAGTTTCAACAGGCCACATATCAATGACACACAACATTACGTAGGTGAAGCCATTTGGTATGCTAGACCTCCATGCTGATGTCATCCAAAAATCATACTGCATTACTAATTTGGCTGAAAGCTTTAAAAATAGCAATCCTCATTCTCTGTGCTATAAGCCTGAGGATGCCGGAAGAACTAATTTAGATCATCCATTCCCAATAATGCAATACTGACTTCGTCCTGTAAACAGTATGCAATGAATAATAATGAAAATAGCATTATGATAACTCGTAATTTTAATTCTTAATTGTAATAATCTGTAATTCAGAGGTGAGGAAGCAAAACCTAATTTCAGATAATGAATAGAGCATGATGTAACAAGCCTCATTGAATGTCCTCTAAACTCACTATTCAAATAGATTAAAAACAAACATGTAGACTGTAAATTGCTTTCAGTCCTGTGTGTGTTCTGTACTTGATTCTGTACTTTTTTAATTTAGGAGGAGTTGGGTGCCTCAGAAATCTTTCAAAATCAGTGCAAAACAGTGCTATGAGATATTTTGGGTGTGCACAAACATGCACCAAAGTTGGCTATGATGTGGTGTATAGGATGGGAACAAGGTTTGCTAGAAGATATATGTAGCTCAAGTATGGAAACATTATTATAGAAGAAAACTTACTATTTGTTTAGGATGAACAAATCAAGGCTTTGTGGTCCGATAAATATGCTTTTTCGCTTTCTTGCTTTCTTGAGTGAGATAAGAAGATCCCACTCTCGTGTCTGTGTGGTTAACATATGAAGCTACTGCCAGCAGCCTGTTAGCTTAGTTAGCATAAAGAGTGGAAATGGCGTAAAACAAGATATAACGTGTAAGATAGTAAACTTTAGAGGTGCATGTAGTTAGATTTTGTTACCTTTTAACAGAGCCAGGCTAGCTGTCAACCACTGTTTTCAGTCTTTAAGCTAAGCTAAGCTCCCTGGCTTCTAGCAGTAACATATTCATATTTATAGTGAAGACATGAGTGTGCTATCTCAATAATAAAGAAATAATTTTCTCTTTAGTGGTTTTGCAGACAAAATAAAAGCGCAAGAAGCTTGTTTACTGCAATGCTGTATTTGAAGTTGAACTGAGGTTTTACTTTGAATTACTTTTCCTTTTTTTTTTTAATTCTAAACAACATTAAAAGAGTCTGTAGCCTGTTTGACACACCTCTGAAAGAGCGGTCAGAGAACGTGATTCCCCTAAATGGTGGGATTAAACACTGAACTCAACCCTTGTGTTACAAGTTCTGCACATACTGACTGAGCTAACCAAACAACATGTGGATGCAAGTCAATATTATGGCTTATATTCTCATCCACCATCTAATCGTTGAAAATATTGCAATTCCAATGTAAAACTTATTTGCCGTCCACTGCTGTATATTATTACTTCTTCTAACGTACATATTCGACATAGTGATGAGTGTCTGCACTGCTTGAATTCTACCAGAAGTAGAACAAGAAGAACGTAGTGACGAAACGCGCTCTGTAGCGCTGTTTGTCCGTTTTCAGCTACAGTAGAAACATGACGACGCAATGTGGCGACGTCCATGGAAGGGGGGTCCCGCGGTTATGTAGATATAAATGGCTCATTCTAAGGTAATAAAAACATAATGGTTTCTGATGTAAGGTCTTTACACACCACTAGAAAAGCATAGTAATGGATCTTATATTGCATTTGTGTCAATAGATCCTCAAAAATATTACACACGGGAGCTTTAAAGTACCATTCCAGCAACAGGCATTCTGAACCTTAGGTATGTTACGTTAGTCAAGTGACATTGACACATGGTTTATGTTGTGTTAGGAAAACATCATGGTTTGGGTTTCAAAAAGTACGTTAAGTAAGTCACTATAATCACTTGACCTAACTCACATGACATAAGTCAATAACGCTATTTAACTTAGCTTAACGTAAATCTAAATAAGTCACCACTGACTTGGTTTCAAATGGGACTCAAACGCCGGCCTCCTGTGTGATAGCCCAGAGTTTGTTTGACCCATGCATCCACCCCGTCCAACTCGTCCACCTCCTTAAGTGGACTTTGTCGCTTTTTATACTATATCACCTAACTTTTTCCATTGCTACAGTCATACAGTCACTAGAGGTTGCGGACTAAAAACAAGTGTAAATATGGGTGAACAATCAAACTACACAGCCGTTTTTCTGTAGGACAGGCTAGTCGTTCTTCACCGTGAGTGAAGAAGACATGCAATTTGTAATATTACTTGGACATATCCAGGTATATTAACGGCCACCACACTAGGCTATATTAGTGACCAATTTCAGCACTTTGCAGAGAAACAGGAAGAGATGTTATCTGATTTTAGAAGAACAGACCAGTTAAAGCATCAGCGAATACACCTGTTGGTGCCGATGTCATTCGTTCCCATGTTGGTTTCGATTGTTTCAGTAGGCTAATTCTTTAACAAAAAGCCTCCTCCACACTCAGCTCACCTGCCGCTGTGAAAACGCATTACTGGTGAAAAAATCCTACACGCAAGTGGTGTATTTTGGGCAACTTTATTAAACATAATGCAGACACATACATGGAGTGAAACAGAGGCAGGCGGGGCAAGCCGGTCTGTGAAAGACAGATGTAGGTGTGTACGTGTGTGTCTGAAGGCAAAAGCGAGGTGAGCAAGGTGAAGAATTAGGTAGAACTAAAATGGCGAGATAAGGAATAACCTACTAGAAATAGTCCCTGCCACAGTTACAATGTAACTCTGTGGGAAACACTGAGCCATGTTATACTGCTAGAAATTATTTATTAATTTTTCTTATGAATAGACAATTGAATGGACCCCAGGAATAAGCCAATGCTTGTGCTGGTGCTAACGGAAAAGAAAGAAAGAAAACATCCAACAGTGTTTATGTATGGTGTCAATTGTAGTTATTACTGAGAAAGAAAATTGCAATTGGCTGGAATCGGTATCGGCAGGTCAGACTATTAAAAAAAAAATCGGAAATCAGAATCAGCCAAGAAAATTGCAATCAGTGCATCTCTAGTAGTTATTGATATGTCATTCTCAAAGAACCAAAAGGTCAATATTTCTTGAGTCTATTGGCCTGTAGTGATAGACCAAGGCTGGGACTGAGCCTGCTGCCGTAAATAATCCTCACTTAAAATGCTGCAGATGTGAGGGGGGCAATTTTAGTTTAGCATCTTGCTTTGACCTGTAGATGTTTACAGAGAAATTAAATACAAAAGAAACAGTTGGCCTTAGTAATGTTCCAATTTGAAACAACAATATCAGTTTCTTCCAAATCTTTTCAGTTCATGAAATTATAGTATATATAAATGTCACTGATTCAAGTTCATAGCAGTGATTCAACCAGTTCATGAAAGCTGTTTAACAACGGTTCACTTGGAGAAACTATTTCTTTTTTTTTTAGTTTGGTTTTTTTTTTTTTTTTTTTTTTAAACCTGTCCTGCCCAGCAGCCTGGTATAGACTATAATGACCTGGATACCATATTGTGCCAGACAGATTTTACTTTAACAAGAGAGTATTAAAATACTCCTTTGTCTGTTTTATTATTTATTTAATTATGTATTGATTTGTCACCGGTCCGGACAGGGGGGCAGACACGGGGATGGGGGGGCACAAACAGACAGCAAAGAGAAAGGACAACACCTGTAAAAGAAGGGGGAAAGGGGGATGGAAGGTGGGGACAACAGGGAAAAGCTGTGGGAAACACCAATTGCAGAAAGCAGAAACTATTTCTGTGGTCAACTCATGAGCAACACCCGCTAACTCACACTGTCTTTATACTGGAACATTTAAGTGTCAAACCAAACAAATAGGAAAATTTTGAGAACTAATAGTACATAATATTTATTGCTTGATTGCACAACACTTAATTCATAACCATCATGATGACGGAAACATGCTCTGCCCTGCGGTACACCTCCCAATACCATGGTGAACTGGTAATGTGGTTACTGTTACATCCCGGACACCAAACCCCAAAGATGAAGACGTCACAGCTGTGGATACATTGACTTAAGGATGATGAGAAGTGATGTGTTGAGGGTCTGTTCAAAAATATTAAATGGTGGAGGTTATTTAAAAAAATGGTACAGCTGAGGCTGATGGGAATGTTAGTTTTGCAAGAATCTTATCACAGATGAAACTGAAATGTTCACCTGATGATGGTGCTAGATGAAAAGTTAAGGGATTGCCCACAGACTGTACAAAAGAAGGTCACATAGCCATAACTGTGACGTCACCCAATGGTTTGTCTGCTACCATTATGAAGCCTCAAATTTGGCATTTTTGCTGTCACCATCATGTTTTTTTGGAACTAGAAGTGACTGTGTTCGGATGAGAGGGTGGAGCTACCTCACTGTTAGTGAGGTGCATTCGTAATTCATGTTAACTGTGTATATTAATTGAGAAGCTAATTATGGCTAGCAAAAAACAGGCTTAAAACCAACTGTACATACCTGAAGAAAACTTTTAATACAACCGAATGCTGAGCAAGACATTTTTAGGAACTGAAAACACACTGTCAAAGGGTAAAAGATCTTAGACAAAAACGCAGACAGCCTGAGGAATAACTTGACCAAAAATCACGACAATCCATCCAATAGAGGTCGAGATATGTAACTTAAAACGACAAATGTCAACCTCATAAGTACACTAAAGTCATTAAGATACATGTTCTGGAAGCCATGAATATTTATAAAAAATTTTGTACCTATCCATCTTTTTATAAAACTGAAAACTTTGACCTGCTGGTGACGCTAGAAGTCAGGGAATCACCATTGTCAGTGTGCTTCATCCTCTGGAGACCATTAATGTGTGTGCAAACGTTCATGGAAGTCCATCCAATAGTTGTTGAAATATTTCAGTGTGGTCAGACCAACATTGCAAAAGTCAGAGTGGCTGGATTGTTTGGTAAATCATCACATAAATGTGTTGTGTTTGCCATACTTTTGGCAAGTGCTAATTCCACTTGTAATGTGTGATTTGGTAGATACTCATTGTCTTAATTAAATGAATATTGGTGGGAAACATTAACATTCAACCTCCCTTCCTAATAATTTCACAGCACAGATGGAACAAAACAAAAAGTGTGGATCTCTATTTAAAGGTATTATTAGAGGCATATTTGCATTAATGCTCACAAGTAAAAATAATAATAATAAAATACATGACATGGATTTAACTTTTATGCTGAGCTACCAGAATAGCACTGGAAATACCAACATACAGCAGATTATCCTAAGAACTACTGTATATTAAGATGACATCTTAGTGTTCAGCTCTAGTAAGACCAGCTGGCTCTTAAAGTCACAGTGATGGCGATCATGCAGACATGTCATGAAATGAAACATGGCAAAGTCCATTTTTTGGATCACCTAGTAGCAATTACATCACAAAAAACATCAACAAACATCTACAGCCCTTGAAGTTATATGCTGTCTAAAGGAATGGCACATCATCACTAAAAACTTTAAGTAGATCATTGGTTGTAAACAACCTAAATAATTGGACTTTTTCTAAATGCATTCAGGCCATTTGAGAGACTCCCCACATTAGCCAGTATCTCCCTCTGTGGTTTTGCATAACACCCAAACAAACAGTGTTGATTTTATTCCACAACAGAGTGACTCCCTGACCGCCTGTGGAAACGTTGGCAGAATGAGACGCTTCGCTCTATTTTTTCCTGCGAAGAAGAATGCTGTTTGAGAACAACATGCCACTTGAGAGAGAGAAGGGTGAGTGGGCTGGAAACAGTGATGGAGGTCATACAAAATGTGAAAACAACACAATGTATCTCTGTCCCTTTCTACTACCTCCCACCACCAACACAACACTGAACCCATCCAGTATTTGAGCCAACCCTCAATGTTTGTCAAGTTCATGCTATGCAGACAAAATGTCTGCAAAGCGAAAGATAACCAGCATTCCTGAATGCAGCATTTGAAGCATGGCAAAGTCAAAGTCCATGACAAGTAGCACAGTAGTAGTGGTGGTAGTAGCTGAAGCCAGGTATTATTATTATTATGGATTCCAGTAGAGTTTTAGTTTCCATGATAGCCTAAATTAAACCTCAACAAGATTTAAATGAGTGATATCCATTTTAAGTTATCAGCTACTGGAAGTTTTCTCAGAATTATCCAGAAGTTTTCCAAATAGCAGTTGCAATTGTTTATTAAGTTTAAATTTCTGAGGATTTATTGACAGAAATGCAATATAATATCCATAACTATGTTTTCAGTGGTGCATAAAGACCTTACATAATGAACTGTTTCTATTACCTTAGAATGAGCCATTTCTATCTACATAACTGCTGGTCCCCCTTACATGTTGCGTCGCCATGTTTTTACAGTAGCTGAAAACAGACAAACGGCGCTACGTTTCATCACTACATTGTTTTTCGTCTTCTTGTATAATTGTATATACATATATATATATATATAGATACATGTATATTGGGCTAACTTTGAATGACAGCAGGGTGCCATCACAGTTGACTAGCTGCTGCATCCAGTCTCAGCTCTTACGACGCTCCAACAACTTTGCCCAATTTTGGATTGGCCGAGTATTAAGCAAGTCAGGCAACAACCAGAGCAACCCACACTGCTCTTCACAATCTTCAGAAACCTATGGGTGACAACTCCTTCCAAGTCTATGGCTAATACGCACAACTAAGTTGACGAATATGGTAAACATCATACCTGCAAACATGTTAGCAATGTGATTGTGAGCATGTTGCTAATGTTAGCATTTAGCTCAATGCACAGCTATGCTTACGTAGGTTACTGCCTCATAGATCTGCTAGCATGGCTGTAGATTCTTGTTAAACCAGGAGCTGCTAAAAGAACATTTATTACAAACATTAATATTTATCTTCTCATTTCACTTTCAGAAAGAATAAGTGTATTTCCAAAACTATTGAACTATTCCTTTACGCTACAGTATAAAATGTATTTGATGAGTGCAGTCTGTCGATAAGAATGCACTAGCCTATAGCAGCATACTGCCAGCCACCGCACCACTAAGGGTGGGGTGATGTGGGTGTCTGTAGCGGGTTACACCCAAATCACTCATGGAAAAAACTGATGGTGAGACATCACAAAGATGCTAAGAAGTGAAGGATTTGTCTATATTTCATGGTGAGATTATTTGCGTTTACCATCTGCAAAGTGAGGGCTTAGGGCTGACAGCACATGACAAAGGTGATGATCACTGTGATCCGTAGCCTGAAGGATTTCCTGTCAAATCTGCGCATCAGCATCAAAAGCAGAAGTGCGTTGAGGATTCATTAGGATTCCCTCCCTTCTGCATCCCTCCAATGCACAGACTCTCACAACAACTGCCTGTCTTTGGTGAGGGATTTACATCAACAACACAGATGGCTTGCTAGGAACTGTTTTCAAAGGCCTGCTGCAAACTACAAAGCCAGTGCAAACATGAATCTTGTCACCGAGTTTCCCAGGCATGTAACAGTTGTGTGAATTTAATTAAAAAAGTTACACCACTTACACCAGTTACTTACAATTTTACATACTTTGAATGTACTTAATTTGACCCAGGCTAAATGGCTAAACAATATCATGTACTACTGATCTGGACCATTTCACATAATAAATAAAAAGTGCCTTAGAGCACTAGAAAAACTTATATGTGCATTGTTCACTGTCCTTTGTGTGCACAAGTGGCAAAAAATATTACTTGTTTTGTTTTGTTACATGTGGTCTTACATGTAAATGGAAATTCTTAGATGCAGGTGTTTGCTTTAGCTTGGGGTCAGCACTGAATTTTATACCTTTTGTACTACTGCTGTGTTCCAAATTAAACAGCAAGAGAACATTCCCTTGAGCACAGGAAAATTATTATTATATGAGAAAAAAGAACTATCTAGCACTTATCTGTGGATCCCCAAAGTGTTCATTATTAAATAAATAATTAAATAGGTAATTATAAAATTAGTAGATTATTTAAATAAAGTGTGCATGGGCAGCCTTGTTAAGCCAAGGTTTAAAGGATTGGTTACTGTGTATGTGTACAGTGTTTGTTTACAGCAGCAGCCTCTACTTGGGTAATAATGAATAACTTTAGCATTGTCAGCTAACAGGAACAAACTAGTCAAAATAGGTAGCAGTTATTGAGCTTGCTAGCTTAAGAGGGGCAGGGGGTACATGACTGGCTGAAAAGTGTGAGGGCAGTGACAACACCACTGTCGTGAAAACATTATGAAATAAAATGTTTGATTATTAAACCTGACATTATGAAATAAACAGATTATTGGAAAAATGCCCCCCAAAAAACAGACTTCTGAAATAAAAATGTCTATAATGAAATTAAAATAATATCCAATAAAACTGTAATTATGAAAATGAAAAGAGAAACAACATTTCATAATAATGAATTGATTTTTTAATCAATTATTTCACAAACTGTTGGTTCATTTATACATTTTACACAATTGATTAATATGATTATTTATTTCATTTTATCATAGTCTTTTTTATTTAATATTGAAGACTTTGGGGTTTCATATTTATCTACTGCTTTAAAATATTCTTTTACTTGAGCTCAAGCATAAAGAAAGAAAACCTATAGCCTGTACAGGATGTGTTCAACGTGGAGGGCAGGTAATAGGACACTTCTCTGACACACCATCTTTGAGCATGTTTAGAAGGGCAGGATTCTGAGCAAAGGTCTTTCTATTTCAGAGCAATGCACAGCTAAACATGATTACTGTACGGCAGATTCATCCGCTTAAAGCCCCAGTCCATCTAAGACACAATAACATAGAGGAGACATAATGATTGAACACATACAGCAACTGCTGTAATCGATTTGAGACACTGACATCAAGCAACACAGCACCACATACGCAGATCACGCTCAAGACAAGTGATTAAGTTGTGGTTTCTCAGTTCAGTGTCAGATTATTTTACTTTGCCACTTCCTTTTGAATGTGACATACAGATAAGAAATCAAAATCCCCTCCTGGTAAATACACAATCCATGACATATATGCATTTACTGTCAGAAATGCAATGTAAACACTACGCAGAAGAGCTGAAAAAGTATTAGAAACTCTCAATACTTACTCCATTGATTTAATAAGCTATTCATATGCATCTCGTTGATGGTGGAACAAACCCAGAGGTCTCTATGCAGAAACTGAGGAGGAACCACATACATGCAACAGCAAATGAGAAAAAGCGCAGACACAGGACTTTTCACAAAAATAACACATACATACACATGTCAAGCAAGCAACATAGAAAACCAACATGACGACATGAAATGCCAGACATCAGACACTGTTTGTTTCAAAAACATCACAGTTGAGTTTATTTCCTGACGACAGACAAGACGACGGTAATAATACTTTGCATGAGACATTGATCTCTCACTAAGGTTTGTGCAATCAAACTAAGTTGATGTCTTCAAAGGAACACAATGCAAATCCACAAATTGATCTCCCTGTTTAACTATGGAATAAGTTCCCAACTAAATTCAACCAAATAGTTATTTTCCCTCTCAGATTGTTTTTAGAGGTATCTTAGAAGTCTGAAGAGGCCAAGTATCCAGTACTTTTACAAGAAAAAAACAAGTATTACAAAAAAAGTCCAAGACGTTTTGTGACAAAGAGAGGGATGGATTAACCCATTAGAGGGCCTTGTGCCAAAAAGGAGCTGTGGACCACTAAAGAACGCCCACACACACATTCCCACATCCAATTTATTTCTGCACTGGAATACTACCCTGCCCCATGTTTGTCAGTTAAACACAAATTTATTTAAACAGGTATTCATTAACTTTTTTTGGCGGCTTGTTTGGGATCTGTAAATACAACACTGACATATTGTCACTTTGTTGTTCATGTGGCAATGTGTCAGCCAGTAGTTGCCTATTCCACATCCAGCAGACACAGAGCAACATCCACATTTGAAGATGTGTTTCTGGTCACCTGATGAATAAGTCTAATATTTACGCTCCTTTTAGCCCTGTTTCGATTTCCACCAACTCCTGGGGGGAAATATCTGGCTCTTTAGCTTTTTTAGCTGTTAAATGTTCCACCCGCAAGTCACTAACTTTGGTTTAATGCCAGGCCAGGTGCCATAAAGAGGATTTTTAACACTTATCACTGAGAACAACTGCCTTGCGCAAACAGTATTGATTAGAGCAGCCATAAAAAAAAAACTATTTAAGCTAAAGAGAGAAAATAGCTCAATTTCAGGGGTCTGGATTGCCAACTTCGAAATATAGGCTACACTTTTTCTGTCTTTAAAGCTGTTGACCCTCCATACTTATTCTGTGACCCCTTTGGGGACTCCTGTCCCAAGGTTGTTAACCACTACCACTATGCCTGAGAGTTTGAATATATATACGTTTGCACTACTATAGCGTTAAGCTTTTTGTACCTTAAGTTATTTATGTAATTTGCTCGCTTTTACAGCTTCTCTATTCAATTCATTCATAGTGATTTGTGGCATGCTTGTCGACAAAACAACATTCTGTGGAATATTTCTTCCTACAATTTTCTATAAAGCAGGCATTGCAGTTTAGTTCTAAACTTTCTACAAACTCACATGATAACAAGGCAAATAGTCTACTTACTTGGATTCAGTCCCAGCGTCGTTGTGAGTAAAAGGCAGCTCAGGTTTATGTTCTCTGTGAAGTACTGTGCATCATAGTTCCGTTGTAGTGTGTTGTCTGTGCAGAAGTCCCCGCTGTCTTAACACTTTCCCTCTAACTGCTAACCTGCTAACGAGTCTCTTGCAGGATCCAGGCGGTGCAGTCAGTTTGCAGCAGCTCACTTCTCTGTGGATGCGGTCTGTGGTAAAACAAGCCCCGCTAATGCAAATACATGTTTTATGGGTTGTCTTAGAAACCAGCCTCACCAGCGCGTCGGTGGATGTAACTCCACCCACGAGGAGAGGAGGCCGGGCGGAGCTGAGCAGCACACAGGCGGCTTGGCAGAGTCTGTGTCGTTGTCAGGAGAACAGTGCTGGACTGATGTAGAATTTCGTGATATTACATTTTTTGCGGATAGCAGATGTTCTTTATTTGATGATCTTTATTTTTTCTTTGATACCTTTCAAGACCCCTTCAGCCCCCCAAACACACCTGAGAAATTTAGCTTACAATAACAGAATTCAGTCTACAGTTAAAACATTTGTGTATATTGCCTTACAATGACAATATGACGTCTCATCTGAAAGCTGTTTGTGCTGATCAGAAGTATCTAGATACAGCACAGCACAGAGGTGGGAGTGTTTTGAACAATGTGGAGCTCTGGCCCAAAGCACAAACTCCCACTCAGTCGTGTGGGAAATGAATAGACTCGAACAGACGGTACACAAATAACAGCCAAATGGAGAAGAGCTTTAACATGATGAAATGGAAAGAGGAACAAAACAATATAGAATTTTACAAATTTAGGCTGTTCAGCTAGAGGTTGATCTGACTATGTAAGAGCAGGCGTGCTTGTAAGGAAGTCCTCCCGAGCATGCTGTCAATGGTTTACCAGCAAATGTTGTATATTGTATACTAACATTGCATAAGAATATGCATTTATCATTCTTTAAGGCAATACTTTGTTTGGCTTGTGAGCTCTTAAGTAAAGTATATAATATCTAGATGTGATCCCACAACACAAGATACATGTTCAGTTCAAACAATGATTTTCATTGTCCGATTCTTTCATCTGAAGGTCCAGAAGAGGTACATATTCAGACACATATACAAAAATAATAATAAATGTGAGTGTGAGAGAAATATCTTGTGACACCTCAAATCTTTCTTTGGGCCCCTTGAGGGATCCCAGCCTCCAGGTTTGCAACCACTAAAGAAAGCCCTGCAGACAGTTTAATGTAAAAAAATATCAGTGTTGTTGGTGCCCTAACCAAACCTAGTATGAAATCAGTTTCTAAGGGCTGGACAAGCTCACCTTTCTTTTCTGTTACAGAATTTTGATAAAAGGGCTAACCCTGGCACAACAAAAAGTATCTGTCTTCTCCTCCCAGTGATAAAGACTTAGTTTGGTTTGCTGCCAACCCAGAACAAGAAAAACACTTGCAGACCTTAGCCTAGGATTGGTTTCTGCAGAGCGTTGTCTAGTTGTGAGGCTGCCATCTGCTGAGGCTCAGCCACACTGGTGAATCATGAAGCAGCAGCCGGCTCTGCTGCAGGCATCAGCCAGCAGGCCAGTCATAACACAACATGTAATTCTACCTTTTGCTGTCTCTAGTTCACCATCATCCAGTCTGTTAATTCAATATGCAACTTTTTCAAATCAGCAATCAATTAGGAATGGAAAGACAGGACTTTCTGAACACCTTTTGAAATACTGTATAACAGCAGTGTACCAGTTAATAGCTAACAATTATATCTACATGTTACACTACAATTCACACTCACCTCTAGAAATTGCATCATTCTGAAAATTTCCATACTCTCATTTTCTCTGCATTCTCATGTCCCATAGTGCTCCATTTTTGATTAAGTACATTACAGGACACAAGTACACACACACACCAGACTTCACATACTAGTAACATTGGTGAAGTTTTCTTTTCTAAACCATCTCAGTAGGGTCTCTGTTCAACATCATTATGGCTATATGTTTGTTGAGCTGTGCTTTCTATTATATTTGAAAACGATAATACAGGTCCATTCTCCTATATCATTTTGAACCTACATGTATGCCTGTGCAAAACAAAAGTCACGAAAAATGTAATTTATCTCTATTGTCAGGATCCTGGTAAGGTTGGACCTGGCCCTTGGAAGCATCCCTATAGTTCAGTGAAAACATGAGGAACATGCTAGGTTCTTCATATTTTAACAACATTGTGTGTAATGTATTTCTTTGACTCCTCCTTCCTTGACAGATTTGAACTTACAGACTGAAGTTAGCAAAGTGTGAGAGGGGAAGTTTTAACTTGTCCCACAACAAAACAAACAGGAAGGAGAGAGCTGTCAGTCAAGCCCAGTCTGTGCATGAACACACTGTCCTGAGAAAAGGACAGACTCTTTATAACATCAAACTGTTTAACATAATTCTAATCAGCTCCACCTCACTCACCTTGCTTAGAAAGCTGCTACATTTGAATGTAATAATAACAATCTGCTAACGTCATATTTAATACTAACTTAACTACTTAACACCTGTAGTCGTCAACCTACTTCCTAATGCACTGTACTTTCCTTTTGTCCTTGGTTTCTATTTTTTCTTGATAAAGCATGTTCTTTATAATGCCCTGAGTTTCAAAAATAAGCATTTCAATGCTGCGCTACTGTATGCATTTGATGAATACATCATTAAATGTAAAACTGGTCAAACAAATACAATTGTACAAAGTACAATATTTGCCCGAGGCTTTTTGTTTGGATGGAAACATCATTTATTCCAGCAAGGCAAACTAAAACTCTGCAGGGACACAAAGGCAGCAGCAGCAGTAGTAATAGCAAGACAATAATAGCAGTAATAAAACAGTGATGGAAACTTTCCTTTCAAAAAAAACCAACAACAAACACTGAGACATTGTAAGGGACAGACACACTGACTAACGGTTAAAAATAACTGGATTCAGCACATTTTCTCATTATTATGCAGAAACTACAGCTTCAGTATCCATTCATGAGGTATAAATAGATTAGGCATTTTGGTAAATACAGAAAAACACAATTAAATGCTTTTCTGAGAGAAAGTTACTTATTTCCTCCACAATTCTCACTGTCATAGTCCAACTGAATTAGGCACTGAATCACCAGCAACATCCTTTTGCACTGTAAAGAATAACCACATCTGCTCATCTGCTGGCACATACTGCCACCAGCTGGTGGCCATGTGCAACTACAACACATCCATAAATAGGCACACTGTCATTTGCTACATACTGTAAATAAATAGGCACAGTAACCTGGCAAATAAGCTGCAGGTTATTTTATAAAGTTACATTTTTTATAGTAGCAGTGCAACGCATCATGTCAATATTTCATGTTTATTTTTTTTTGTTTACAGGGTAATGAGGCCCCATGTAATTTACTGTACACGTGGACCCTGAACCCATCAGGCACTAACCGAAGAATAATCCCAATGGTAGTGAAATGGATGTATTTTAAAATAGTCTTTGGCTTGAGAGTAAAATAAATACAGACAGACCAAAAGTAGTAAAAATTCTGTGATTTTTCCAGCATTTTGGATAAAGCAGCTGAAACACTAGACTGGCTACAGTAAACATTGTGTCTCTAAAACACTGCTGCTTCTTCTTGGGCTAAAATCCATTTAATGCAAACGGCTTGTGACAGAGGTCGTAACATACATTCTCGTAAGGCTGCAGGTAACAGCTATTATCATTATCAATTACAGCTGAAACAATTCATCTATAGTATCGTATAACTATTTGAAAATCGATTAATGTCTTGTAACTTCATTTCTACAGCAGCCTTCTAAGATGGGTACACCTAAAATATAATACCACAGAATACAATGGGAATTTACAATATTAGAGAAAAGTCACAACAAATAAATCAAATTTGCATAGCTATGTTTTAAGTAGGAAAAGCACAGGTGTTACTAATTAGCTTTTTGATGGCTCAGTTCTATACAGTGAGCCAGCATGCACAATGCCAGGAGCCAGAAACTGAAGCAGCTAAATGGAATTCAGCCATTGTTGATTTTATTACCTACACCTGTGTTTTTCCTACTGTGACTTGTCAAAACTCTTTTAGTCTATTTCCTGTCTCGCGATGCCTAAGAATATTGGGAACCACTGACTTAAAGAATTCATCTATTATCAAAATTCCTGCCATTCATTTTTTACTTAATGACAAATTGATCCATTTCTAATTTTATTTCAGAACACATTCTTCTAGATCTCTGTAAAGTTCTCCGTTTGTTAAATTCTTTGATAATATAATTTCCACCTTCTAACAACTAATCCCACTACTCCATCAGTCTTTAAGCTTAACACCCTGATGGCTGTGTGTCTAATGGCTTTTTTTCCCCTTTACAGCAGGCTACCAATTTCATCAAGCTCTCATATTTGGTTATCTTTGCTGTTAGCAGCTAGTGTGGCCTTTGGAGAAGTCCTGCCAAATTTCCAGCAGCTGTGGTGGTTTAAACCCATTGACAATGACCAGTTTGGCAAAAATGCACCTGTCGTACTCCAACTTTCCAATTTCAAACAGGTTCCTGAATGTCAGCAGGCTGCGGGAGTACACCGGCCGGACGCCCAGCACACGCAAACACAACCCCACATAGACGTCCTCCAGGGGGATCATCCGGATAAACCTGGATGCCCAGGAAATCCTGGCGGCCAGGTCTGCAGAGAAGACGTACCCAGCTCCAGACACATAAGGGGGGAAGCTGTCCTCGGGGTACAGCTCCTCTGACACATGCCATTTGCTGTTGCTGTCCCTCCTTGGCCTGCCATCACTTATCACTGACCCTGTGATGAAGCCCTGCCTGGGGGAGCTCCTCAATCGTCTGATGAGGTAGAAAACATTCACAAAGATGTCAGCGTCCACCTTCATGGCATAGGAGGCGTTTGGGCAGTGGGTCGCCAGCCAGTTCATCATCACCATGGTCTTGATTGTCAGGTTCTGGTAACTGTCCTGGAAATTCATCTGAATGATGTCTGCATGTTTCCTACTCTCCTCCTCCAGCTTGTCCTGGATGCTTGACACCTGCACCCCCTCAGGGAGCCCCACAAAAAACAGAGTCAGGGTGTCCTGACCCGGAGTACCCCATGTTTTCCTGACCGCATCCCTTGCTGCAGTCTCTACAGGGGCAACTGGGACCATAAAAACAAGGAAGGGGCTTCTGTCCTTGCATACAGCAGGCTGATTGAGAATATACTGGTATGTTTCAGGGGATATTACCCTGTACGCCTCCACAGGAAGAGGACTTGGCTTTGGCGGATGTTCCCTCGCTGTCACTCTACTCACTAAGATCTGAGCAGACAGGACGAGCACAGCTGAAACAGTGAGTAACTTCACTAACCTCCAGCAATAAGTTATCCTCATTGTCTCAAAGTCTGCCGTTCACTCGGTAGTAGTAGTATAAGTCCGAAATGAAACTGTAAAACCCGCGAAGTCAGGTTGTCACACAGCATTTCTGTCCGGGGGAAGCAGCCACTGCAAGCAGGGCGAAGCAGGAAATAGAAATCTGCCAAAGACGCCGAGGGGCGTGGTGTCCGACTGAGCCAAACCCAGCACTTAAATAAGACCCAGCGGGAAAGAGAGCCGTGTCCACTGGCTGAGCACGATGTTAGAGAGCAGCACTGTGATTGGTGGATTTTATAGCTACTGATGACGGAAGTCGGGCCTTAACGTAGAGCGGTCACATCCAACAAAACACCACTGGTGACTTCTGTTTGTCCATGATTGAGTTTGTGGTAAACAAAACAAAAATTAACAATCAATAATAATATAATTCATATAATGTTATTAATAATAATAATAATAATAATAGGCTGGGTTTAGGTTGAGTGTGACACTTAAGCTTATGGATAAAGTATTGTAATTTTTCTCTAAGCCTTCCAGTGAGTATTTATACTATTGCCTATATTATATTGGCTAGGTATTAAACATTTTTATAAATATTATAATAGTCAATACACTACACTTTGTGAACGCAGTTAATCCCTTTGCACAGAACTTCATGGTCAAATCCTAAAGCTTACACTACATACTTTTATTGGGTTAACATCACTAATGCTACAAAATATGACATGCATGTGAATAGTAATATGTGGCATCAAAATGATTATTTAAAGACTGTCTCTGTTTTGTTATTAAGGAGCTAGTTTAAATTTGCTCAGTGTAATAGTAAGAGCTCAGTGGTTACTTAGTTTTGTAGGGCATGATTTACTTCACTTGGTGGGGCACAAAAAGGGTAACTAATAGTCGGGGAATCATGAAGCGATGAGAGATTACTAAGCAACTACTTATTATGATGCATCACTTTACTTGATGGGGGTAAGTAAGACTCACTGTGACATGAAGAATATCCATGACAGCTGAGCAAACTCTGTCCAGTGAGGAAGACCATGAGCTGTGATTGGAAGTAGGTAGAAAGTGGACCTTGAGTCAGGAATTTTAGTCAGTTTTTCTTTATCGCTGACATTGAAAAATAAAAATACATGAACATCTTCCCTTTAAACAAACTGTTTTATTGTAATACAGTTTACAGAGAAACACCTGTCACCCAGTTATAAACAAACAAAACAATAAAAACAAACTTAATTTACACAGGCATTCTTTAAAAGGTCAGTGGTTTAGTATGCTGCTGTAGCAGGTGATGGGTGTTTAGGGGTTGGGAGGGTAGAAACAGTAACTAGTTTAACTAAATTTGGCCTGTTATTAACATAAGCATAGAGACCTTACTATGTCAAATAGAATTCAATTGGAATTGACCTTTTTTTATGTTTTGAGCATCAACATCTTTTGTGTCAACAACACATAACATTCTCTTGTTCCACATATATGTACTGTATTCACATTTTGCAAAAACAAAGAAAAAAAATCACCGCATTTCATTATATACTGAATAACAGGTCCTGCCTCGGATTCTTAAGAGAAACAAAACAAATAAAAACACATCAGCTTTTCTTTTCTCTCTTTTTAGCTTTTAAAACACAATACTGTGGCTGTAGCATGATGCCTTTAGGGGCTCACATAATGAATGGAAACATTGCCATCCACATGGACATGGGATGTGGTGGGTAAAATACTTTTCCATACAATTTTTTTTTCTGTTTTCATTTCCATCTTTATCACATCAGATGTTGGCTTGCGTGGCGGGATATAAGGGAACCTGGGGAGGATAAAGTGACACTGACACGAGTTAAGTTGCACAAAGACAAACAAATGGCAGGTTAGATGGAGATATCTGACATCTGAGCAGTGCCATCTGAGGAATATTCCTATTCATATGTTTAAATCAGATGTATACATGTACAGTATTGTACAAGAAATAGAATTTCTATGACAATCCAGTTGAATTATCACTGTATTGTCAGTTTTTGCAAAGAGGCCCTGAACCTAAACAAGACCATATTGTACTATGATCAGCCTGTCTGTTCTGTAAAACCCCAAACGTGGCTTGGATGTGAAATAGGAAACTGTATTAATTACTGTACACAACATAATGCCCAAGCTGCACACTTGCCTCCCCACAAATGCTGCAACACAAGAGAAAGGATCAGAATCAAGTGAGATGGGTTTGTTTTTGCTCTCTTTGGTGCGTGAGTAGAATCCAGTTGTTAGAGTCCAGTTTGTAACATGCACATCAATTTCCGCACTGGCAGCATCTCTACAACCATATCACAGGGAAAGGGGGCTATGGAGTTGAGGCTGATCTGTGAGCAAATGGGAGGAGGGAAGGTGTGTTGGTTTTGTGTGGAGGCAGCGGGGCTCTTGGCAGTGGCTTTGGTCGCTGCAGGGTGTGTGGGTGTAGGGGTCGAGGTGGTTTATGGGGAGTCCAGACAGAGTTGTAGCAGTGTTGTTGTTGTTGTTATTGTTGTTGGTGGTGGTGGTGGTGGTGGATCATTTATGATCGTTTCCTCCTTCCCTCTAGGTTTCTGAAATTGGATGGCCTAATCTTCATCTCGGCAAACTCGATTGAGTGCTCGTGACCTTTCCAGTGGAACCAGTTCACACCCTGGAGAGGAGATGGACAAATCACATTAGTAGAAAGTAGTAGTAGAAAATACAAACACTAAAGTATAGCCCCAATCTTACCCCTTGTTCAAGTACATTTTTTCTGTAGTAAACTTTCAAACAATTCAAGGGTTAAGTTAGAACAAAAACATGTAATTAATTAATTAATTCACATAATTTTCCATTTTAGGTTTAATATCATGCAATTGGGCTAACTAGGTCTACAGTGAAATACACAAACAATGCTGTTCCCTTGTAACATTATACAAGTCCTCTATATGGATCAACAACAAAAGAGTTTAATCCCCAACTAACCATCAGGTTTCTTCAACTTTCACTCAGGAGCAAAAATCAGCCTTTAAATGATTTGATACTTATGGTGATAATTATCAATATCGAAAGATTTAAAACTTCTTATCATGGTAACATTTTTGGCCATATCGTCCAGCCCTATTTTCTACAGTATCTCTATATGGCAACTATGTTATGGATATGGTTTGGGAAAAGGTGTGGTTATGACAAATTAACTATGTTTAAGGTATTGTTAAGATGGATTACTTGACACAAGGGGTTAACAGCAGGCCCACAATAAATACCTACAGTGCAGGTTTGGATTTATGGTTCAGCATATGATTCCCCCCTTGATATCACCACCACATAAGACAAATGTACGTGATAAGACCATATCATGCTTTAATCAAAGTAGGTCTAATCAAAACAAGGTAAACCCTGCTAGTACAGTTTCTTCTTGACCTCGATGTTTCCTAGCGACCCCTAGAACCACATGACAGATCCTCAGAATCTTCAAAAGGAATAATAACACCATCAAAGACTCTCTAAACTACTACTGAAGGACTAAGGGATTCTAATCATAAGCCAGTGAAACCCCATTAGGGACCCCTGGAACCCCTTCAAAAACAGCTGAACCCTCTTCAGAAATCCTGAAATATCATCTCACTGGACCTCCATCAAGGACAGTCAGTGACCCAGGAAGCCCCTCGGGATCCTAATTTGCAATCCGTGTTATGACATACAGTAACTGCATCATGAGATGTGCTTTATGCAGCCATACTGTACCTTGCTATGACTGTTATCTCCATATCGACCCATGAGATTCACACGGTGGCAGTTTTTATACCAGAAGGCTCCCTTATAGGACAGGGCACAGTTGGTGACAGCGATGTCGTTGTCATGGTCATAAGTGGAGAACGGACGGCCATGGTGGTAGGTCATTGAGTCGCCTACAGAGACACACAACACAGAGAGAGTCAACTAAATAAACTGCAGCTCAGTTTCTGAACTGTTACACTTTAAGTGTAGATGAACATTTCAGGTACAAACTGTGCACTACCTGGCCACTACATGTGCAAAAGAGATACAGTATTCTCTTCTAGTCCATTTGAACATAATTTGATCTAGATGTCATTCTTTTCAAGTAAAAGAAGGGGTACCAAGTCAAGCATATAAAATCTAAATAATAAGAAACTACTACCTGTATAAAATTTATACAAATAATATAAACAATTAACCAAATTGGACAACATTGACAAAATTTACATAATTTATAAACTAAGATGTTTATGTATATAACATAACACACATAGTTTAAAGGCATAATGGATTTGCCTACAAAAAAAAACAATGTATAGACTAGTGCAATTTTGCTGTGTTCTGGACTTTCTGGGCATCCGCCTTTTGGCAGCGAGCTGGGTCTGAGGTTTGGACAATTAAAACGTAGCAACCAAGTTACTGTCCTCTGCTCTCTGTCTGTAAAACGACGTTTGGAGACAAGTTAGGACAGGCTATGTGAGACTATAGGTGTATAAAGAGCTGCAGGTCTGTGTGTCTCTTTGACCGAGGAGTGGCTGAGCTGGAGAGGACAGGATGAAGCGTGGCTGCGGCTGCATTCACACAAAATCTTGCAAGGTGGCTCCTTCCCACAGGGCTGTGTGGAGGTATGGCTGTGTGTACACAAACTGCTAACTGCTGAAAATAGTCCCCAACAAATGCACTATTCCTCCTGTTTGAGTAAGGTTTGCTCAAAACTACAGTATATATGAAATATAAATATGAAACTATATACTTATGAGCTGTATGTATTTATTTGTGAAAACAATTTTATATTTCTTCAGTAGGAACCAACGGGGATGAGTGCCACAGACAGAATAGCGAAGTCAGAAAGTAAAAGCATTGTGTACATGTTTGGCTGCAGGCTCCAGAAGTCAGCGTTACCTGCTGTTCCACTGTATCCTCCTACATGGACTTTGTAGCGAGTCCGAGGTTCAGAAACAGAAAACTTGTCATACTGAGCATAGGCTGTTTCTCCCTTATCTCTCAGGTCAACTCGCAGCTCGTATTGACCTCCAGCTGTGATCTTATGCAAGTTGGAAAGACCTGAGTGACAGAGAAGATTATATAGGTAAGATGTTTGGACAGCAATAACAATTCAGTGATAAGATATTATTATCAGATAATGCATTATTCTAAATAAGTAAGGAATTAAGGAAAAATACTATTTGAGGGCTCATACATCTAGTTGGATTCAAGCTTCAAAGTGTATCTTTTTTATTCCATTATTGAATATTTTTGATTTAATATTAACTTCTTTTGTAGAGTCTGATCAAAATCCATGGGGCTTGATAAATTTTGGAACAAATTACCTGATAATTACCCAAAACATATCACATGAGTATTGGGTGATGCTGGATGCTGTTCATTTGTATAAATCATACAATCACGGAATACTGTGTTGTGCTCTGATGTTTGCTAGAAATTACCCAGCCAGAATTCATCATTCATGTCACCGAAGCCAGCTGTGTAATTCTTCCAGTTGCGGAAAAACTCCAGTCTACCACTCTGGCGTCTGAGGAAAACCTGCAAAGAGAAAGACAACAAGAAATGAATATTGTGTGATTTTACTGATTGCCAGACATTCCCAATGCAAATTAGGTTTATGTGAAATATCTGACAATCATAACTGTTATATATGGGTTTTCAAAGCAAAATGACATTTTCAATAAATATATATCATGGATATTTTCTTTGACAGAAATTCATCAAAACTCAACTGGCACATAGATGCACAGCAGAATATAGTCTCATCACCAGAGAAATGCAATTATCAATCTCAATAATCTCAATAATTTCTCCATGATTTCAATAAATGATTAGTATTATATTATATTGTTATTTTTTCTGTGTAATTGGGTAGAGAGGGACCAGCAGTAAACATAACACTGAAAGACGCTAAAACTCTCTATAGAGCTGAGAGTAGCTGATAATTTGAGGGATCATTGTTTGTGGGTTCGTCACTACAAGTGATATCTTTCACATCACAAATAGTCATTTGTCCCATAATGTAAAAATAGTGCAGCTTTAAATATTAATACATAAATATTAATACATACATATACTATATATATATATATATATATATGTGTATATATATGTGTGTGTGTGTGTGTGTCCCTGTTAGCCAGTGACTTACAATCCATCCGCCTCCATCAGTGCTCATGTCACAGTAGACCTGGATTGGCTGGCTCTCATCTCCGCCCAGATAGATGGTGTACAGGTCTGATGAGGTGTCGCCATTCAATAAGGCTTGGGAGCAGTCCTTGGGGTATCTGTACAGCACACCAGCTAAACACACGCATGATTTGTGGAACAATCAACAAAGTGGACTAAACAGACTCCATAACAAGGAGGATAATAAAGGATGTCTAGGTTGTCTGGTGACTCTTACTGGTTTTGTGAATAATGGTGGACTGCATAAAGCGCACAGTGCGTAGGATACAGAAAGAGTGGCAGATCACTTTTGGTATTTTTATGGCTGCAGGCACATGATTTACCTGGGGCAGCCCAGCAGGCTGCAGGGTACAAGCTGGACACGTCACCAGCCGATCACCAGGTTAACATTGTGGGTAAATGAACACAATCTCACTCAAATTCACACCTGCTAGTAATTTGGTAAGTTTCCACTTAACCCAAAATGCAAATATCTTTGGACTGTGGGAGGACTTTGAACCACCTCTAATGAGGTATAGTAAATAGTCGTTGACTATGTAATTTATACTGTGTAATCAGAACAATTTTAAGAGTTACAATTGCTGCCAGTTCAAGCAGCCATTGTAATGTGCCTTGTTCTTCTGACGCCTGTGCACACCTTGCTATGGCAGATGGAACATCAAGGACCACGATGGAAATAAGTCCAGGACTTTCTCGTGTTATCCTTAACAATTTCTTCACATGCAATGTGTTTTTTTATCTTGTCAAATTAGCTAAACTAGACTAAAAATACTTGTAGGCAACCGGCCCTGGGACCAATCCAGGAGCTATTTGATGTGAGGCACCAGTGCTACCATTGGACTTCTGGGCTGCCCTAACAATAAGGTCCCTACTTCTACCAAAGCAGAGTTAGCATTTCTCTACTGCACAAAGATAGGGCCCTTAAAGTTTGCTCATCTTTGAGGATCTTGTTTCTTGTGGAGTTTTACATAGTTCAGGAGTCATTTGAAATGGGGTCATTTGCCCTTCCACTGCATTATCATTATAAAATACACCTACTAAAATCTGTTTGATACTTTTTGACATATCTTGCAACAGACAACCTGTCCAGTGTGTATATAAGTCCACTCACTGGTGGTGAAGACAGTGGTGATGACTCTGCTTCTCTTAGGACCAGCAATGGCCTGCAGCTTGACTGAATACTCCGTGGAGGCGCTGAGCTGAGCCATGTTATAGGAGACAGCAGTGGGACTGAGGACCACCTCCTGAAGGAGGAAACATGTTCAAACATTTTATTCCCAAACCCCATTTTATAAATTTAATGTAATACCAGTTAGACCAGCGTCTGTGGAGTTCTGGTGTCTGCTCACCCGGACGGTGCCGTCTGCAGACTCGAAGCTGAGGATGTATCCAGTGATGTCAGCGCGAGGCGGCTTCCAAGTCAGCATGCCGTTCTCTGTCTGGATGTTACTGGCTGCCAGGTCCTGAGGAGCGTCCACATCTAAAAACATAACAGCCAATTTCATATTTTAGTTTCTCTGTCGGATGTTCTTTGTCTCAGCTGTTCCAGGACCTTTGTGTGATGTCATTCATGTTTAATTCATCTTTCATTCACATACTTCTACATGACCTCACTGCAGTTATTAATCCTGTTTATATTCAAGAAACAAACAACAGTATATCTACAGAGTTCCTCCTCTTGGTTGCACTTTTATTTCAGATGAAAGATGCTACTTTAGTTTACTTGGCAAATGTCCATTTTTGATTTAGTTTCAGATCAGCAAAGATAACAATCAGTCTCAGGAAATAAATAAATGAACTTTTCAGTCAGAATGCTCACCAGTGGTAAACTCAGTTGTAGTGGCTGCACTCTTAGCCAAGTCCCTCACAGCATAGACCTTCACAGTGTAATGTGTTGCCGGCGTCAAAGAGCTCATCTCAAACTCCACCACGTTTCCTGACACACGTTCCATCACTGGGGCCACTGGGAAGATACAAACAAGCAGGCCTTAAGTTAGCAAATGAAGGCTGAACATGCAGGATAAGAGGCTGGTTGTACAACAGGAAGCAAATTTGGTTTGGACTGGACCATTCAGTCTGGCTAACGAAAAAAGGAATAAAAGGTCAGACTTTATTTTTACGTTTTTTGTGAGCATCAGAAGAGGACTATTGTGAACTATTAGATAGAGAACCTATTTTTTTCTGGGTGGGTTTTCTTTCAGATTTGTGGATTTCTGACTCTTCTTCACCGTGCGCATTCACTAAAAATGATCACTGCACAGCACCTCACAAGAGTAAGTGGAATATTATCAGACATTTTAATGATTTCTGAGGTGATGTAGTGTTTATGACACATATTAACCTTTATTATCCGGTTCACCAGTGTTGATAGACGGCCTGTAGCCTGCATGATAATCATATAGGCATTATTAGACCAGAAATATCCCAAGTTATAGGCTACAGAAGGCATTATTGTCTCCTCTTACTATAACTGTCTAGACTCCAATGCTTAAAAACATATCAGTGAGGAGGATGGTGGGGTTTTATGCAGGAAACCTTGCACACTGCATGAAATGTTACAATGTGCACTATGTTCATATCAGGCTAGGCCTTGATTCAGTTCTTGATTATTAGATTACCCATTTTGCCCAAGAAAAGACAGGGTAATTTTCCTTTAATAAAGCCAACAAAAAACTAAAATCTGACCCATTATTTAGTTTTACCAGACTGAATGGATTAATAGAATCATTGGATGGTGCACGGACCTCTAACTCAGATATGAAATTGTTCCCTTCCCTTTGAAAACTTTCTGGAAACATCTAAGAAAACTTGTCTTTGTACATCTCAACAAATTTGTTGGGGCAGGAAGCAATTCTCATTACTTCTTCACTGAAAGGCAGCCATGGTCATATAATGATCATCACTGTTTTTCAACATCTCAATCATGATTCAACTGTGGATGGTGGGAGAACTATTGTAAAATCAATTTGCTGTCTTATGTACAGTATGTACTGTATGCTTATTTATATATATCTATATGTATTATCTGTGTTAGATTGTGTGTACGTGTCTGTAAATACTAGATACCTGAGTCTGCACTGTAGGTGATGACATAGCCGTCCACAGTAGCAATGGCGGGCTGCCAGAGCAGCAGAGCTTCAGTGTCTGTAATGTTAACTGCCGTGAGTCCACGGGGCTTATCCAGAGCTGTAAGAAACACACACACACACAGACACACACACACATACACACACTCAGTCAGCATGAGTAGATCGCACTCAAATATCTCTCTATGGACACAGCTATTGTGTTGTGTTGTAGAAGGAAGCGACAACTCTCCACCTTAAGACATTCTGATGCTTGAACACAAATGATGAACACATGAATCAAACATTGTTAGTGATTCACTTTAGCTAAGTAGTTGCTTTTGTAATTGTTACTTGTACAACAACCCATCAATTCTATTCATATTTAGTTTTTTCTTATCAATGCTCCATATAGGCTATATTTGGATTGATCTTAATGATTGTTGTGAATGTAACTTTTATTCAACAGCTGCTATACAAGCAAAAATAAATTTTTATATCGAGCCTTAAGATGATGTGTGTGTGTGCGTGTGTGTGTGTGTGTGGGGGGGGGTTATAGTTCCAGATAAGTCTTACCTGTGGTGACGCTGTCTGATCCAGGCTCACTCTCCCTTTGGCCCTTGACAGCAATAACAGTGACCTCATAGGTGACCCCAGGGGTCAGGTTGGGCAGCACAGTTTGAGACTCGGAGCCGTCCACTGTCAGCGTCTTAGCATTACCTGTGAGTCAAAACAAATGTTTGTCGTTATATTTTTGGAGTTACAGTGAAGAGAGTATAATTTAAAATGTAAAATATTTAAACATTTTCCCATTTTAACACAAAAGTAAGCCTAATAATGTGTTGTTTTTACTCAAATGTAGTTATTTTAAGTCATTTGATCAGTTTTGTCGTTTTTAGGCCAAATATGGTTTTGATAACCTCCGAGCAAAGTTTCTTGAAACACACAAAGCACATGTGTCGGTCATCATCAGGTCAAAAATCATTTACATTGGGTCAGAGATTGAGTAATTTTATCAGGAGACATCTCAGTTGTTGGTTGGTTGGAAATGGCCGGCTTTATAGCTTCATGTTGAAAATAAAATATCAATTTGAAATATCAATTTCAGAATATAAATAATAATTTACGAAATGAAGTTCATTTTGATTTCAGGTTAATGTTTTCAGCTGCCTTTTTATGTCACTGTCCTGTGTTCTCTACATCTGCAAATTAACTTCTATTATGATTACTTTTGTATCTTCAAAATAGGGGGCGCATACATGGATATAAATTGATATTTAAAAGTTATTTTACTCCACTTCCTTCCGGTTTCATCTGTATTTCACAATTGTTTTGTGTGGTACCTTTCCCTGTTACCTGGCAAGTGATGACTTTTTAGGTTTCGCACATTAAAGGGTGATATCCATTAATGTCATGTGCAAAACATTGAAAAAACACATTGAAAAAAAGTTCTTTTTTTTTTTTTTTTGCCTCTTTCAGTAGAAATACCTGTAACAAGTCACTAGGGGGCAGAATCAGTCAATCATTGGAAAAAAGAGTTTGCACTGCAGATGATGGAGGATTAAACTGATTGATAGAGCAGCGAGAACGTCCATACTGGCTATAAAGTCATTCATAACCTTGAACCTTGAAATCTCTTTCTCTTGATGTAAGCAGGGATGTAGTTGAGGGTAAAACTATTAGAGCTCTGAGCTTGTTTGGGGCTAAATCCCCATGTTATAAATGCTCCCTTTCTTCATTTTTCCCCCCAGATTAGTTTAATTTTGGGGGATTTTTCTGAATCGTGACAGTGCTGTGGTCAGATCTTCCCTGACTCTGTAGCGAATTATTCACACATAAGGACACTGACCTCCATGAGCAGGCACATAAGTGACCCTGTAGCTGTCCACCCGAGCTCTTGGAACCACCCAGTGAACGGTAGAGGACGTGTCGGTGACATCAGAGAAGCGGATGCCCTTGGGTGAGCCCATGTCTGACACAAACAAGACAGAAACAACAGGTGGGGGCAAAACAAACAAAAAGCAGAAGGTTTAGTCAATATGAGAACTGCTTAGACTAGTGAAGACTGAAAAACAGAACATATAGTATGTGTGTTACTGAACCCCAATAAACCCGCAAAAAAGACATATACTAGTGAGTATTTTCAAGAATACAAGAAAAGACACACAGGAATTAGGTTATTGTGGCCAGGGCAGATCCACCACTGAAAGGCACTGGTTTCAGAATGGAGCAAAAGAGAGAGTGCGTAAAAGACAGAGAGGTAGACAGACAAAGGGGGCCTGGGGAGGCCCGGGCTCACGGAGAGACCCTTCCCAGCGAACAGCGAGCCACAGTATCTTGCGTGACAGACCTGAGGAGATTAACTTGCCCCCATTTCATGGCAACACAAAAGTGAATCATGCGCCCAAGAGTAAAGCCTTACCCCCAGGGAGGACAGAGGACACAGCCATAGACACCCATTCTATGTGACACAGACAACTGCGCCCCCCCACCACCACTACCACCATCACTTTACAAAGAGCGACTCCGACACATGGGGCCAGGCAGTCAGACAGTCAGAGACAACATTTGGTAGACGACCGGACGTAAACCACATAATGAAAGAAGCAGAGTAAAGAGCTGAGTAAATGTCCTGAGTGGGGGTCAACCAATATGAGTTTTCAAGGCATTTTTAATTGTTTTGAATTAAAGCTGCTATGCTGATTTTGTGCAAATATTCAGTATCTTTCAACTGGACCATTCATTTATGAATTAAATATTCATTAAAGGATGAGTAAACATGTGAAACAGCATTTAGCATGGGACACTAAATTCTCCATGACAACCAGGACAATACTGTACAATAATAATGCATCATCAATATAGTTACTTCATATCCATCATATCAGACTGGCAAGAGCCACTTTTAATAGAAGGTTCATATCCGTAAACCCATTCTGGATCATAATTCTGATCCAGCAGCAGTCTGGAGCCATGAGATCAGAAGCCCCGTAAGGTGCCATGTGGTCTGTCTGAACCCAGAGTGTGTGTTCTAGGATATTGCTGTAGACTTGGATTGTGACAAAAGGCCCTCTACTGGAACCACTCAGGAGCACTGACAGGCAGGTTGAAACACTGAACACCCCAACACAGCCGCCGACACAAGGCACACAATGAAGCCAGAGCTTCTAAATAACTTCTAAAGATAACCTTTATTATTTTGTCAAATTGCAGCGTTACGTGCCCTGGACGAATACCACGACACTTTGTTACTAGGTTAGTAGACAAAAATACATGTGATATAAAAGACAAATGTTAGAACACAGGTATTAATGACCATGTTGTCATGCTGTTACCATAAAAGACCAAATTGACAAGGCATGACGTACATTGACTATGCTGATCAGACCAGTGCAGAGTTTCGGTTCACAGTTCTGATTTCTCGTTTCTATCCTTTCACTGTGTACCTGTTCTCACCCCCTCGATTACAGACTTGGAGCGTCTTCCAAAAATGAGCCCAAAGATTTCAATTTTGTACTTGGTGTCCTCTGTAAGATCTGTAATGGCTGTGCTTCGCTCCTCGCCACCCAGCACCAGCTCTCTTGGTTGGCCTGGGCTCTCATCCGGGCTGACCATTATGACAAAGGTGTCCAAGGCGTCTTCTTCAGCCATCCAGTCCAGCCTAAAGCTCTCAGGGGTGATGTCGGAGACTAGGACAGCCTGCACCTCTGGTTCGGTCTCTGAGTGACAGGGGAAAGTCAGTTTTCCTCCTCTGTGGAAATTTAAGAATGTGTGCTTTGACATTCTAGGAACATGGCAGCGAAAGAGAGTGTATCACTCCGTGTGCAAATGCGAGCATTGTTATATGGAAATTCAGCATCAGTCAACAAATAAAAAGCTTGAGTTTGCAGAGCGGCAAGATGAGAGTTTTACTGCAAAAACACACAGAAGGAAGAAATGAGCTGACAGGTTGTTGAGCCTGACAGAAGTATCCAGTATCATTTAGGCTTAGTTAACTGACCTATCAAAGCCACTGTGGTTAGTATGATGAAAAACTGATTCAGTCATTCAGCTTGTGACTGACCGGAATTCATTTTCACAAAATTTCAGTAATGCAATACATGTAGGCTGCCACTTTTTCTTCAAAATTTAGAAATATAGAAAAAACATATAAAATAAACTTATGTTTGATCTGTAATGATCTGTTTGATTTAAAAATGCAAGTGTGAGGGCCACAGGCTGTGCCTTGTACTCCAGCAGGGTTGTTTTTTGTGTCTACCTAATTCGCTACATACCCAAAACACCAGGCTATTGTTCACAGTACCGCAAAATGGAGAAAGTTAATGAGCTGTGTGCTCGCTAAACATGACACCAAACCATCTGAGAAGTAATGAGAGGAAGCATAAAGCAGTTTTCAGACTCCAAATCTTACATTGACATTAGCTTGTCACTCAAGTGAGTCAGCAGAATCGCTAGTAAAAATATAAACTTTAAAGGTCTATGTCTGTGTGCTGTAAATCGTTTTGTCTGATTTACCCATGGCTGTTTTTCCATTGTATGTAACTTTGTTTCAGTAGCCTCTAATATTCAAGTCCCCCGTCTTTGGCTTTTCCTCAAAGTATGCTATGTAGCTCCCCCTATTGTTAAAAAAAGTCAAGATAAAGCCAGATTTCAAACATGGGTTTTAATACTCATAAGTGCCAGTAAGTAAAATTTACCCCTGTAGAGAAGCAACGCCTTTTCTCTACTAAAAAACAGGCATTAGACTTGCTCAACGCAGTGAGTGAAGGAGAGTCTGATGGTGGGGAGGTTTCAGGACTGAACGATGTGTCCTGGGTTGAATCAGCATCTGAACACTGCATGCATTCATTTTCATAAGCCAGTACGGCAGGACTATATAGATTTGTAACTTGTGTGTTACATGATCATCAAAACTAATGCTGCAGTGGAACCGCCTGTAGCCCTACATTTGGACTTTTAAACTTTTGTATGCAATTGTTTGGATGCCTGATGGAGTCAAAAGAAAAAACAATTTGAATGCCTGAAATGTGAGGATGCTGTTTGCTGGAAATGCAAAGGCAAGGTGCTGAATGTTTGCCAAAGTGTGTTTGACACATGTAATGTAGTAGAAATAATAACAAAATAAATGCATTTTAATGCATTTTACCCACTTTGGTGGTTATAGGTATTCAGCAAATCCTGGCGGTTCTAGTGTTAACGTATTCAAGATTGGAAATACAGCTCTCCGAACTAACCAGCGCTAATAGTTAGTACCATTGACTACTGTCTCTTAACTATCTGCAAAACATTCCCCTTTTGTAGAGCCATTTATACTCTCCAACAGAGGATATTAAATAAAAGCAGACAGTGCCACACAGCTAAAATAGCTACAATAGCGTACTCGATTGAGTTCATTTAAAGGTCACCGCTTCTTTAGTGGCTTGATATTGGTCAACGGTTGAACTGTGAACTTTGGCAACCTGTTCTCACTTCCAAGTCGTCACATATGGACATATGGTCAAGGCCCTCTGGCGTTAGTTTGTGGTGCGCCGGGGGAAACCCTGTACTGTCATTTTTTTAATGCTTAATGAAGGTGTAGAATACTTAACAGAAAAGTCTGAGTAAGGTGGTTAGGGTGGACAGGTGCGCCAGAAACCAGACTTTCAATCTTGACTTAAGTGTGGAAGTTAGTTAGTTACGTTAGTAACGCTGTTATTTTAAAGGGGCTATATGTAGTTTTTTTAATGAAGTGAATCACTTTTTTATTGGCTGTGTGTGAAGGGATTGGAATCCCACATAAAAATTATCCACTTGCCGGGTTTCTTTGTTACATCTGATGGTCAGTATGCCTAATTCTTTGTGAAGACTTCGATTCGGATTTTCCAGCATACACACTCCTGAGCCTCTTGCCCCTCCTCTGGTTCTGTACACACAGCAACAACACCACAGCTAACGAGATGGAGCACAACATAGACTCCAACACTACTCCATTTAAGGATAAAAACCAACACTAAAGTTTTATGTGCTGAAACCTGTCAGGCCAAACAAGAATCAAATTGACTTCAGTTGAAAACACAGTCAACATCAGAAAGACTTGAGTCGTGGGGAGACCTCCACTTTGGAACAGACAAAACCGAGTTGGCTTTCATCTTATTATATAGATAAACTAACAATACTGCAAATCATGGTGCAAAATAATATGGCTTTCTACATTACTTCACCAGCTAATGCAACTTGTATTACTATCCTGTACTATCCTGCCTGCAAGAAATGATTTAACAGTACAAAGCAAATGTGGGGAGATTTGTTTATACTAGCGTATAGTGCTGCAAGGCAGGAGCAGCCAGCTACTTTAGTACACCTATACCAAATCACATTGCGCCGTTTCACAACATTAACAACTAGTTTTATTTTGAAAGTTGACCATTGCATACTTTTTGTCGCTAACTTGACTGTGGAGCCCTATAACAATGCAAACTGGTACCCAGGGCGTTAAGAAGCCACACCAAGTGGTCTTGACCAAGTGTCCACATATGACAAGTTGCGAGTGAGAATATGTTGACTTTGGAATTAATTGATTTTTCTGCACTTAAAGTAAATCAAATTGAATAAATTACATTATTCTTCAGATTCATTCAAACTCTGGTCTGACCATCTCATTCTCGTGCAATTCCTAGCAATTTCAAAGTAAGGTTTTGTCAAACAACAGCTGCTTTTCTTAGAATAGTGCTCAAATACAGTACAGTGCAGACATATAACTATGTGCATACAGATGAGAGTGTGTGCATGTGGTGTTGTTAAAGCTGGTAGTTAAGCAGTCATTAGCAGCAGCTAGTAATGACAGTGATAGGAAGAGAGGCTGAGAGACAGCAGGAGTCTACAGCTGTTGGAGAAAAAGCTCTGTTTCTCCAGAGGATGAGTCCGCTGAAGCTAATTAGCTGGAGGAACTTATGGTAGCAGCACAGATGGATATAGGGACCGGACAGAGCTTTTAAAGTAGCCTGGATAGAAGCAGATATAAGTGGGCTCAGGAAAGCCTCAATAAAGCCGAGCGCCACTGCTCATTAAAACACTACACCAAATGTGAGGCTCTCAGGGGTCCTTGAACTAGCCTGAAACCCCTTTTTTTATTGTGAGGGAAAACGCATGAGGCATTTGTTGTGAGAAGAAGCGGTGGAAATGAGAAGCAGAGCAGACAAATCCCAGGGAGCTGTCACTCTTCATTAGCCGCAGGGCAGCTTTAGCTGGTCAGTGGAAGAGAGGGAGGGCCACATCCATCAGCTAACATGTGCTAGCTTGCTACTGATTTCACCCTCCCACCATTACCACTTCTACGCTTCTACCCCATATCCCTCCACACCCCCAAGACCTGAGGGAACACAATCCCGCTCACAAAAGGGAGCCTGTTATTGGAGGAGGTATGCACCGGCGCCAGCTAACCTGCTGAAAAGGGGGTCTGCAAACAGAAGCTCAGAGCTGGTTCCAGTCTTGCCTGATAACTTTACAAGAGCAGCTTGTGGTGATATGAATCACAACTGAGTCTAACTTGTTCTGGGCGCTGTCCACATCTCTTTGTGTTTCCATCAGTCAGTTGTTGTATAAAACTCCCCCTCTGTTAATCAAAGTTTCCTCACTCCCCTTTTAGAGAAGAACTTTATTTTCCCTATGAAGTCTTCCTCTGGTAGACTGACGATGACCACCGTGCATAACATAATCAAATTAGTCAGCGCTTGTATTCACAAGTTGGAATGTTTTATGGATTAAGTAATGCTAATGAAAAATGTTAAGACGGTTTCACCAGCCATTAGCATGCAGACAATGGGCCATGTTGAGCGCATGCCATATTCTGCGTGGCCCCAGAAGCCCCTGGCACCCTAGCACCAGAGCCCAGGGGCAATGGCAGCATGAGAATGAAGAGTGGTCCAGGCTTGGGGGAACTGGGGATGCATACAGAAGAGAGGCCTCTCACAAAGTGACAAAAGCGCCTCAGGGTTTTTTTTGTCCTCTGTCAGTCCTCCCATCTTTCTTCCACTTGACTGATCCTCATCAGTGAAATACTGAATGATGATGGCGGATTAGATGCTGACATGAAAAAATTGTCAACCAGCCCAAACCTATTCATTTTGACCTTCTAGTACTCAAAATGGTTTTATAGAGTGATGGTGAGGATGTATGTCCTTAAAAGGTATTTTGTTTTGGTTATGCTTTACTAGTAAAGGTGCTCAGAGGCCATTATAAGCCATCATTAGCAGATTTTGGTTTCACTGTTTACAACCCACTTATTAGGCACGTACTGTAATTCACAGCATGTTAATCACTGGTAATGACTGTGATTGGTGTAGTGGGTGGGGAATCCAGCGCACCTGTTGTGCCCCTGTTAAACAGCACGCTGACCTTTTTTATGTGTTTCTGCCAGTTCACATAACAGACCAGGTGCTGTTTCAAGGCTGGACTAGTACCAACAGGCAGACTGACAGCTTAAAGATGGATCAAACGCGGATCTGGGGCTGGACTAATATAGACTGAATGGGTTTTGTGTGGGTGCTGCTGTAAAGTGTTAGCCCATTTCCTGCATCAAAGGCAGGGTATGTGCATGATGGATGGCTGATGAGGGGGTGATTTTTGTGGATTGGAACTGTGCAAGCCAACTGAATGTCAAGGAGATTTTGTTTACCCCATGAAGAATAATTTCCATCACAGTGGCTGATAGGTAGATTGTCGTTATATACACCTTTTTGAAAAGTACTTCCAATGCTGAAGGTTATTAAAATATGTCTATGGGGATGAGTATAACAAGCCTCCATCCCTACAGTTACACAGTCACAAAGATCTGTCAAATTAAGGTCTGCAAAAAATGCCCGGCTCAGTAAATAATGTTGCTTCCACTTTTGCGGGACAACTTTTTTTCTTGAACATTCTTGACAAAGCAATTAAATCTCTGTTGAAGCCAATGAAAGTGGCGCATTAGTAAGATTAATTAAGAGTGACTTTTTTTGAAGGGCATTGGAAAATCGACAGTGCCAATTTAAGTCTGACAGTGTAGAAACAAGGTGTTTCTATTACACCGATCAGAGTCATTGTAATACAACGTGACACAGTACTGAACAGCCACACCAGAACTATATGAATTGACAAACACCATTTGACAACTGCAAGCAACTGTAATTTGAAAAGTCCACACGGAAAAACACTGATTAATTCACTGTGTTCAGTGGAAGAAGAAGGAAGCAAAGGAAAAAGCGAAGCCCTAGCGTTGGCGGCGGTTGATACCTGTGATGGTGTCTGCATAGACAGGGTCTAAGACGGCCCCCCTGTACACCCCGTACAGATTGGCCCTGTACCAGGTGGTGGGGAAGAGGCCAGAGATGGTGAGGCTGCGAGCATCGGCGGGCACCGTGTGGTTTTGCCACTCAGCGCCCGTCTCCGCATCAGTAACCTCGATCAAAAAGGCCTCGAACACCCCGTCCTCAGCAGACCAGGACAGGAGGAAGCTGTCCCACGATAAGTCGCTGATGGTGACGTTGGTCACCAAAGGCTTCTCCTCCTCTGGGTGATGACAAACACATCAACATGGAGTTACAGGACTCAGACAGACATACAGAATGAAGACAGAAGGTTAGACCAATGCAGGTTTTTGAAAGCCAGTTGAAAAATCCAGAATTGGCTCCATATATCGGTCCAACCTTACAACATACAAACACAGATATGCAGAAAATCCTTGGGTTCTATTTCTTGTTGACAGCAATGTACACTGTGAAAACAAGACTGAGCTACTGCTCAAAGGTGGATGAGTCTTCCTAGACAATATCAGCTGCAAAAAAAAGGGGGCAACATTGATGACCTTTCATTTGTATTTGAATCACTTCATTTTCCTGTCAAGAGAAAAAAAGACAAAAGACCTTTACTTTGTCTGGAGTGGAAATATTCCCTTATTTCCACTACAAAAGGCCAGAGAGATAAAATAATCTCATTATCAATGGCTGCCTATAGTCATCTCCTCTATATCACCATATGGGAAGACTTAAAGATAGAAAGCAGCGGGCAGACATGCTGATGCAGCTTGTGTGCATTAATGACTGTGAATGAGCCATTAACATTTGAAGGTGCAGCGTAGCCCGGCCAGAATGGCAGAAGTACGCTGTCCACTTCAAACCTATGGAGAGGCCATGCAGAGCCACACACAGCAGCCTGTAATAGGAGTCCACTGAGTGTGCAAGCATTCAGATAGCAGATTAGAAAGAGATGGAGATAGATGGTGCAGGTAAACATCAAGGCTCCCATTATCCTCTTTTCACTGTGTGGCAGAGTGGAGCGCAAATGGGATGGTAGACAATAGGAATGGGTTGGGGTAGGCGGGGGTTTGCTGGAATTAGCTGATCATCGTTTAAGAGAGCCACGGACAAGCAAAATGCAATTACTGTATGATGTGTCTGATCAGTTTCTGGGAGTATTTGAGTCAGCGTTGTGTTCATAGCTGCAAACTTTAGATAAACAGGAGTACTAAGAACAGCAATACTCCCATTTAGCGTTTATAAGCACATAAAACATTTAATAAATGGTTTATAACCATTAGAATGTAATTGTATGCAGATTTAGGTGTTAATATATTTGTAAGTGGAGGCTGCGGATAATGAATGACAATATAGTAAAACATCAAATATGTCAAATATCAAATATAGCTTTTTTACTACAATAACTACATTATACTGTGTTATAAATCATTTATTCAATGTTTGTACACCGCTTAAAAATGTTAAATAGGGTTGTAACCTTTAAGACAAACATTCTATTTTGCTGTAATTCTTTTGAAGAGACCTCTTACATTTTAAGAAGTTCTCATTTGGGTAAAGGGAAACGTAGAAACATTCTTGTTAAAGAAGCTAGCTTAATAAAAATAAATATGATCGTTTTTAGTTAGCTAAAGTGAAGGTAAAATGTCCATTTTACCAACCTTTAAGCTGAGCTTCATTTCTGGTTGTCACATGCAGTTGAAGATGTGTGTCATGACTACATCAAATGGTCTCCTGAGATATCACCTTTTCATTCTGATATCTGCCATTTGATACACACTCATTCATATCACACTACAGCATTACAAGCATACTCATCTTAAGAATGAGATCAAGCCTCTAACCCAGACAATGTCTGTGCTTTCATACACTGCTGCACAGATCATGTCAAGGCATGCAGGACATTTTCATGCTTTGTGTTCCCAGTTTTTCTTTGCAGAGAATCAGCGGAATATGAAGTAACACACCCCAACATAGTGCCAAAAAGCAATATACAAATGTACAAACTGACTGTTGCTGGCACTGGTGTATATACTCTCTGCAGAGTTTTTAACAATGTAATGTACAATGGCAGTCAAACATGTTTGTTAAACTTTTTCATTTATACAAATATGGACATTGAATGTTGGGACCACTACTGAAGATGTTATCATTCCCATATTATCATTGTTCCCTGAGCGCAACTCTTCCAGTCTGTTGTTCTCTTCCAGTCAGCTGATAAATTTAAATTATGATAATCCTGGCTTTTGTCTCCTGATTTCCATGTTTTATATACATCGGTTTGTTTCTACATCTTTCATTCTGCTTATAAAATCGTGTTTTTTATAAGCACGTTTTGGCTTAGTATTGATTCTCAGCAGGTCACTTAAGCGGCTTCTCTGAAACACTCAAAAAAAAATTCTTGTAATCCTTTTGATGATTGTCAGGCACAAGAATAACCCCCAACCTCCCTCCAGACCTCATCTCACCTCACTCCACCCCTCCTCTTTTCTTCAATCCCTCCTGTAAAACGAACGCGATCTGTGTTTGTACTTCGTGTCTGGAGACGATAAAGGCTGCAGATCGGCCGGGCTGTGGATTAGAGGGGTGCTGATTTCGGAGACAATGTTTTAACAGAGGTCCCAGCATGTGGCCTTTTATCTGACAGACCCACAGTTCATCGTGGTCAAATCGCACAAAACCAGAGGGGAGCGGGGCTCACGCCAACAATTATCACATGAATGAACATTGTGTTGAGCGCACACATGTCCATACAAACCCCCAGCCTCCCACACACACACACACACACACACACACACACACACACCCTCAGTTTCACTTTATCTCAGTCTTTTAAGCCACTCAGTCTCTCAATCATACATGCCACACATGACCACACAGACAAGTGGACATAAGGAGCTCACACATGCACGTGCACACTCACCCACCCACATCCACACACACACACACACACACACACACACACACACACACACACACACACATACACATACACATACACATACACATACACACAGAAATCTGTATTCTGTTCTTCTTGTCAGTGTACAACCCAAAAAATGCAACAAAAGACAGTTATTCCAATGCTTACCAATGTTTCCCTCATGCCATATCGATTTTTGCCCTTAGCCATGTATTTAATGGTAGCTCGTTGCATAACTGGGAGATTTACTTGTGAAATGTTTGGCTTGGAGGCACCCTGACCGCAGCATGAAAAATATGCCACAATCACCTCATTTGTCTTTTCTTGTTTTGGTTGAAAAAAACAGGGAAAAAAGAAAAATAATCCCACATGCTATAAATGAGCCTTGGGGGCAGGGGGTACAGACAGAGTGACTTACATTGAGAAGCTAACAATGAATTCAATTCATTGCCTCGGTTTGGCTGCAGTAGGCCTACTGAAGGACAAAAAAAATTAACCTGTGGTTAATAAGAACTTCTCTTATTCTCTCAACCCCGTGCCACCAGCTAGAAACTTTCATTGAAACAGTGGGCTACATTCAGACACATTTTACAGCTACTGAAAATCCATCAGACACAAAGAAAGCAGCATTATAATTAATTTGGAGTTTCTGAAAGATGTCCAATATCCACTTTCCTTCTAGCTTTGTTTTGGCCAACCATTTTGCTCTTTAGCTGCTAAATGCTCCACTATGTTCACCAGCTAGTTATTAACTTTGTCTGTCTGCTGTTCGGTGCTGGGCGGATAGCGAACATTAGGTTTATCATTTTTGCTGAAGACTGCTATCTGTGTGGCTAGAAACAAGATTGACCAGTGAGACTGAACCAAAACAGTCAAACTGTTTTAGTTGTATTAAAATTAAAACAATTTATTGACCCCCTTCCATATTATGTGTAGTCATATGACCCATATAAAGATATAAGTGCAGCTTTAACTTTTAATCTACTCTGGATAACCCACAAAACACATTTGTAATGGTTTCCATAGGGCAGTTTCTTTAACAGAAAGAAGTTCCACTGAAAACTATCAGAGACGAGGTCTCTGCGTAAGAATAACCAGGGTGTTTCTGAAAAGCCAAAACTATTTCCATGGCTCCCACTAGAGGTGACTGGAAAATAAGTGTAAATAAGGTGTTGGATGAATTGACAAAATAGCCAAAATCTTATCTGGGTAATACCACAGTAAAGTAAAATATCTTAAATGTCAGTGTTTTTATGTTGGAATAAATGCCAACCTGATAACTATAAACCTCCAGACATTTGTGCCAAAAAAGCTTCCTCTGTCTTCCACTGATTCCTCCCAGACATTTCAGACACCATAATGTCAAATTAGGAACTGCTGCTATGTCAAGAACATTGCTTTTGAAGATGGAAGGTGTGTTTTTGGCAGTGCTGACCTGTGGGTGCTGAGATGGTGGTGGGTACACTGGTCCTGCGGCCCCTCTCAGCAGTGATACTGATGGTGTACAGCATGCCCGGTGTAAGGCCCCTCAGGGTGTGAGACTCAGAGGTGCCTGGGACCACGTCCTCGGCCCTGTGGCCATCAGCAGATACGTAAACCAGTCTGAAGGAGTCCAGTTTGGCCAGGGGGCGTTTCCACTCCAACATCATGGTGGTCTCTGTCACCTCTGCAACAGTCAGGTCCTTGGGAGCATCCAGGGCTAATTAACGAGGTAGAGGAGAGGTTAAGAATAGAGGTTTAAGTTTTAATACTACAGAGCAACTACAGCCATTATCTTTATAATTTTGTAGCTCTCATACAGTAACACAATATTAATTCAAACAGTAGCCATCTTATTAAACTGTTGTTTTTTTGTAATTTGTTTTATGTCCATGTTTTATTTCAAATAAAGAGTTCAAAGAAAGCATTACCATACCTGTAAAACGGAATAACTAAAGATAAGGGAAGAAAGAACTGGCAAAACAATGTTTGATGGACAGAATATTCTAATAAAATGAAACACAGTGAAAACACAATGAATTGAGTGTATACAATTATAAAACAAAAAAAACCCTCAACAGTTAACCCCTTTATGCTTGGGGTGAACTTTGATTGTTGCAACAGCAAAATGGTGAATGTATTTTCAGAAGACAGAACGCAAAGCTAATTTTTGAGGCAAAGTTGAAAATGCATCCGCACCAGCTAAAAATGATTCAGCTTGGGAGAAAAGCTTTATGAATCTACTTTATAAACGTACAGAGACAGCAGGAAAAATGAGAGAGACTGAATGGAAATGGAAGGAAAAGAAAGAACCAACGTCTCTGGTGAGTTCTGAGATCAGTCAGAGGCTGAGATGAACTCAAGCACACAGGCACACTCCCACAGACACGGTCAGTGCGTCCGTGTGCACATCTGGTACAGTACATTGGCTGGTTGGGGCGAATAAATAAAAATGGTCCAGTGGTCAAATTTGAGCGAATGACATGAGGCAATAATTCGCTTCACTTTTTGTCTGACCACATCATGAGGGAATAGAACTTAGGACAAATAGAACTTTGGAAACATTATATCTAAGTTAAAAGATATAAGAATTTGTATAATTATTAATTAATTAATTATTAATATTGAATTATTGTTGGTCTAAATATTATTATTTAGTTTTTTATTATTTTCTGATTTAAGGATGCTTTTTGTCTACATAGCAACATCAATATAAAATAAATCACAAAAAAGATTCTGTGTAGTATGGAGATATGCACTGACGTCAAACGGGGACAATGTGAAAAAGAGTGGAGGCACATACATACAATATAATGTGATTATATAGTAGGTATTTTCTATGTGAAAGCATCTTACCAGTCACTGCATTGGTAGTTGTCGGCAGACTCTCCCGCTCGTCTTTCACCGCCGTCACACCCATCCCGTACTCTGTGCCAGGTCTCAGGCCTACATAACAGGGCAAAATAAAAAGCAGTGTCATGTTTTGTTTGTACAAATCCACTCTGGTGTCACTAAATGAACGATGGGGAGGTTCTGTAGTCAAGTGGCCAGCTGTTTCAGCTAATGGATCCAGTGCCTATGGCAAACACAAAAACGCTCTCATGTGCCTTGATTGCACAATAGATTGCAGCCTAATTGCATTTCATGGTAAGCCTGTGCTCACTGTGGAACATCGGTGTGGTATTTGCATTGATGGATCTATAGGGCCCTTGTCGCAGAGTAGAGTAGAAACACTACTTGCTATGATACAGCAGGCTCTGGAGGCCCTTTGGTCTCTACAATTAAGCCCTCTCTCGGCCTGATCGCCTCTTATTCCTTTATTAACTCCCACAGAGGTCATCACACACAGAGTATTGCAGCATGAAATTACACCTAATGCCCAGGAAACTCATTATCAATAAAATCACGAGCGTGAAGGCAATTACAGATAATAACTGTGTGAAAGAAGTGCTGAGGTGTGTGTGGAGCAGAGGGGGACGTCGGCTGAATGGACACAGTGCTTTATTTCCATGGGATGGGCCTCCCAAGGACAAAGAATTGGGCCAGACAAAGACACTATTAGACCGTTTTTGGAAGCTTTTTTTTGTTTCTCATGGTGTCTAATCCTGCCATGCTGCAGCTCACAGTGTAGAAACAAACAGAAAAAAAACACATCCGCCTCAAAGCATGGCTTTATAATGTCAGCGGTGCAGACAGATGAAAACGCGCCTGCTTTTCTTGTTCGAACAAGATCTCACAGTAAAACAAGCAGCAGTGTTATTCCATTTAAAGTCTGAATGCCAAACCCCCCTGGGTGGTTTTCTAATAAAGTGGGCCTTTTGTAGACGGGCAAACATTTCACAACACAAAACAAAGGCAACCCATTTTGGAAATGAGCAGGCTGAATATAACACTAACCATTTAACGGGGAGCGCCACAAACACTTGCCCGAAGAATTAGGAGAATAAACACTTCACACTGTATAATTTTTTTTCCCACAGACGCTTTTCAGCTGTGTCATTTGGATGCAAAGTGGTAAAGTGCTAATGTGAACTCAAAGCAGACAAAAGAATGAAAACACTGAATATGTCCGCTGTGAAACAGCCCGTCCATTTGGCTGAGGAGGACATAGTTGTTTATTACTGTAACTGTGATCAGTGCTAGTCGTAGCCTAATTGATCTGACATGGTGAGTGGGTGCTGGGTCATAAATGAATTCAACTGTAAGCTACTGCAAAATCCTTTAACTTGTAACTAATGCTATGGTCAATATTTTTTTTACTAATGCGTTTTAGATAAGATATAAGCCATTAGCAACACTTTCAATGTCTTGCTGAGAGGATCACCAGCTAAATACATTTTTCACAACCTGGCAACGTAAAGGTTGTTCTAATTAATGGCTCATAAATAATCTATAAAGAATAAGTAAATTATTTATTACCCAAGATTCTCAGTCCTCCAGGTCATAGTTATAGTCAAGGCAACTTGGTTGAAGATACTCGATCTAACCCGTTAGTTACAACTTATAAACCCCTACTAAATGATGGTTTATTAGAGTGAAAGTGGTGGCATATTAGATTTTTCAGAACCTGGCAACCCAAATGTTTTAATGGCTTATACATAATAAATACATAATTTATTAACATTAAGAAAACACTAGATAAAGGGTGCCTTATTAGAATATTTTTCACTACGTAGTAGGCGTATCTATCTGCAGTATTCACTCTGTGCCGTCCCCAGTACAAGAGCTCTACCATTAAGTCAGCTTGTAATGTCAAATTTTTGGTGACAATGGATGTTTGTATGTCTGTTTGTGTGTGTGTGTGTGTGTGTGTGTGTGTGTGTGTGTGTGTGTGTGTGTGTGTGTGTGTGTGTGTGTGTGTGTGTATGTCTGTGTGTGTGTGGTACCGGTGATCTTGGCCTGGGTTGTATCCTTGGGTCCTGGGTGGAAGAGCAGCTCTCCGTGCTCGCCTCCAGACAAAGGTCCATACTTGATGCGGTAGTTGTCCACCTGAGCATGGCTGTTCTTCCACTCAAGAGTGATGCTCTCGTCCGTCAGCTCCACCATCTGAAGGTCTCTGGGGGCATCCAGGTCTACAACACAGAAATGGACTTAGGATAGATGCACCTGAATAAACAAAATGTAACTGTAATAAACTTTTAATCTAGGCCCAAACCTGAAGCAGTTCCTTAGAACTATAGAAGACAATATTGACATTTTCCACATTATTCTATACGGAGGTAATTTGGTCCTTCAAGAAATGCATACATCCACGTACACACATCAGCAGGATATCCTCCCTCATAAACATATAGCCATAAGTAAAGTATGTGTGGTCTACCCCCCAAAGCTGACACACAGCTCATTAAACATGGCTATAATAAACAGTTAATGCCTGTGAAAGTTTTTCATTTGGGAAGAAGGTTGTTAATAGTTCATGTAAAAAAAGTTCACGTAGATCTAAAACACAGCACACCAAATTGTTATTTCAGTCAGAGAGTACCTGTGAGGAAAGACTGGTAGACAGGAATACTGGTCCGTTCTCCTTTCCGAGCAATCAGAGATACCTCGTACTGGGTGTCGGGGGTGAGGCTTCCCAGGTGGTATTGGGTGTCAGTGGAGGACAGCTCTACCACTTTGCGATCAGCGGTGTCCGAGCTGGGCCCGTAGGAGACGCTGACCCCGTCCACCTCAGCCACGGGCTGGAACCAGGTCACCAGCGCTGTGGTGTCCGTCACGTCACGCACGTCCACTGTGCTGGGGGCATCAATCACTGGAGAGATATGTGATAAAATTGTAAAGTATGTTAAAGGACCCATGTTGTTAAAATTCCAATGCCTTTCTATACACATATGATCAAAGGTATTTAACTAAAGACTGTTGAATTTGTGGAGCAGTTACGTTCAAAGGCATTCTGCCTTTGCAGCATTTGAACTGAAAAGTGTCCACTCAGCAGTTATTAAGAGGTGCTGTTGTTGCTGTCTGCCCAACCCGTTCTCATCTCAGGCGTTATGTACCCACACTTTGAGACAGCATAGTTATTTTACATAAAAGGTACCCTTCAGCATACTTATGAAACGCTGCAGTTTGCTTTTGCATTGCAACACAAAGGAGGCCAACCCTACCAGCTGATGTGCACAGCTATAGGGTTAGCAAGTTGACATGCATTTATTCACTGACTTAGGTTTAGGCACAAACTTCTGTGATGGTTAATAAGGTTAGGGTAAGGCGCTTCAGGGGACTATCAACTCCTTAAACACAAACTTCGCCAGCTATCTTGACCCCAGGGCATCATATACAGACGTGCCTGGAGACGTTTCATACACAAATAACTACGCTTTGATACCCTTTCTCTCAGCGTGGTTATATGAGGCCTGAGATGAGAACGGGCTGGTCTGCTATTTAGTATTCTGTGTGTCTTTTAAGTTTAAAAGTATAACAACATTTCAAGTCTGTCTTAAAACATAGTCATATGAACAATTTAAACAGGTTACGTCGCTGTAATCATTTACCAAATCAAACTAGAATTCCTGTTCACTTTTGAGATCAGTCAACATCTGAGCTGTCATCCAAACACAAACACACGTCACTCTGCACACACAGTGCATACGTTGCTAGTTTTCATTAGAGGATTGTTTATGCTCATGGTCAGCTAGAATGCTGATTGAACGCAGTAGATGTCCAATTTTGTGTCTCTGTCTCCACTTCATTTCTTTCCAGATAGAATTTAGCAGTAGATATCTTTCGTTTTGGTTATATCACTTTCGGTGTTAGTTGAGTCATCGTCCAGCTTTGCCTCTCTGTCATTCCTGTGTTTTCCTGTCGTTTTCCCCACCCCGTTTGTTTTCTGTGTGTGTGTGTGTGTGTGTCTGTCTGTCCGGGTGTGGCGCTCCGATCCTGCTCCTGCTGCTAATCACCTGCACACCTGTTCCTCATCCTCTCCTACCAACCTCCCGGACACCTGTGACTCATCCACTAATCAAAACTCTGCAGGACATCTACCCTTCACTCTAGTCCTCACCAGATCGTTCAGCTTGCAAATGTGGTATAACTTCACGGCCAAGTGCTCTTAGTCACTGTTGTTTCCTCTGTGTTTTTTGGACTCCTAACGAATCTTGTATTTGAACTAACCTCAGCTGAGTCTTGCATTTGAGTCAAGATATTTCTGTTCTTAACACATCGATGAAGTTGAACTCTGACCATAGGCAATGTAGGTAGGAAGCAAATCGATGAGTTAGGTGTGGGGTAGAGGCAGAACGTGTCAGGGTTTATATATATATATATTGCATGAATACAGTCATTTCAGCAATGCAGGTGATGAAAATTGTGACAACCCTCTTGCATTTATGGGGTTATTCAAACTATTTACAGATCAAATCCCCACACCATGAAGGGCGCATTTTCACAGGCGCTGAAATTGATTTGTCACAAGCAAACAACTTTAGGAAAGTCAACCTTCTGTGCAGGGCTGATAATATGAAGAATCTTTATTTGAGCTTAACACAGATTCATCTTCTGAGGAGGCTGTGAGTGTGTCGTTCTGGTGTCACGCTACCATTCTCCTGGGAGACCGGTGTCCCTCTGAGCCTGACTGCTTGACTGACTGGCGACTCCCACACATGGTCGGTTGGGTTGGAGGGGGAGGAGAGAGGGGAGGACGAAAGGACTCGCTTTCCACAATTACCCCCACAGCATGCAAATTCCACAGTATGCACCCGCAAACCGGTGTAATGGAAGACATTAAGAGAGCCTGACTGACGAATTCTGAACCTTCTAATCCAAGTACTGTAGTGCTGACACATGGGCATAAGTGTGTGTGTGTACATGCATAAGCAGTGGACAGAAGAAACATTCTCCTTTACTTTCTCTTGTATTCCAAAATGTGTAAATGATGTCATCTCATTAAAGCATGAAACATTTCATTATAACATGATATGATGGTATGTAGTAGAATGGAACAAGAAGCTTCCATATGTTGCTAAAAGAAGAAAAAGATCCAGTCAGTGTTTAAAGCGAAACACTAGCCTAGATGAAAACGTGCTGCCAACGCCTCCTGGCTGGATGACTAGACATTAGGAATGATTATGTTCGTAAAGAATGTTGGAGTGTGGATGTAGCCTAAGAGTTAAAGAAATCTAATAGCCAATACTATGAAACAAGTTCAACATACCCAGGATATGCTTTTGTTATCTGGCTTCACTAACACTAACAATCACAATCAGAATGAGTGGTCACACGGCTCTTGTTACATTTTACAAACAAAGAGAAAACTATATTAGACAAATACGAAGAAGTTCAACACATAATCCAGGTTAAAGCAACACAGCTGGAGCTGCCACATGCAGGAAGAAAACTGTCCACTGTGAGAATGTGTAAGTTAACAGGCTTATAATATCACTGCTGCATCAATGGGCCATGAGTAGATCTGACTAAGATTACATTTGTGTATTCCATTAAATGAATGGGTTGCTTAGATGTATTCTTAAGACGTGCATAACAATTTTAGCCTTACTCTTTCAGCTGCAGCGGTTGTGTGTCTGTGTTTCCACATTAAAAGCTGCATGCACTGAACAAGTGGTCATTCCAATTTACTTTCAAGAACCTCTAATTAAATCTGATTTTTTAATTTTATTTAACACACTCAAAAAAGTTCCAAACATTGCTCTAAATTAACTTCATAAAGTAACAAAAGGAAAAATCCATTCATGCCATAAAAAGTGCTTAAATAGTGGTGGAAAGACTGTATCTCAACCTTTACAGAAAAATCAGTGCCAAATTGCAAAAGGTGCACAGTACGTGACCAATCTCTGTAATATGAGAAAGAAAAACAACCAAATGTTACAATAAACCAATTTATAAACTTAACTTATATACCAACATATATTCTCATAATATTCAGCCTAACATAAAAAGAAACATTAAAGCGTGAGTGGTGAGTAGGTCAGCAGTAACAAGTACAAGGCTTTAGTGCTTAAATCAGTCTCTGGTGTATCTGTAAGATGATATCGCTATTTGGAAGCATTTCCGCATCACCTACTGCAGCCTATTAAACAGTCTGCGAGATCTTCTATGGATGGAGATGCCATTTTCCAAGACATTTGATTGATCAGTAAGCTGTGTTTTTATAGTGTTGACCTATTATCTCAAACGTAACCTGCTCCGGAGCAGGTTGGACTTTTAGCAGAAGTTACCATGGCAATGTATCCCAGTAATAAGTGAACCACTGACGTAGGACTGAAAACCCAGGGTTAACCTTCCTTACCCCAAATACTACTTTACAGTATAGTCCCTCTACTCTCAGAGGGTTACAATCTTATAGTGATGACAGAAGTGTTAATGCTAAGCAAAGTTCATCCTGGATCCAGCTTCATTCTTTAAACGCACATTCAATTTAGCAGCCTCTCTCTCATCAGCAGTGACAACCTTCCCTACCTCATATTGTACCTCTCAACCTCTCAAACATTTTCATGTTTCAAAAAGGTTGTTATCATGTTGTCAGCATTTTACCGCCATGCAATTGTAAAGAATTTTCTTATTAAAAAGTCCTTCAATTAAGTAATCTTTTAGCTTATTCAATTCAAGTGAGATTTATTGGTAAGGGTGCATTTTCCATTATAATGCAGAATATGAGATCCAACCATCAAACTATAGAACAGGCATGTACTTCCTTTTCTGTCGTTTAACTATAGATGACACTGAAGATATTGACCAAAAAAAACCCTTAATGTGCTCTACACTGAGTTATCACAGTAATTTACCAGCACAGTTTGAGTCCAGGTTTAGGTTTCAGCCACTGGGCCTTACTTATACAAACTTTAGCAGTTTAGCCTCTCACCCACCCCCCATCAAGACACCTAAAAGACATCTAAAAATAGTCTGGTGGTTCTTGGTTGGTCTGGCAGGTGAAGTCATTCAGGCCTGTTTTCTCTCTTTATATTGATGCCCAGCCCTGAGTTCCTCAGGCTTTATAGCCTAATGGAGTTCTGAAGATATCTCATAACTTGCCAATAGGGCTGAAATTCCATGTTTCTTTTCACTACCCCAGCTAAATCACAACAATGCAATGAAATCTAATGAGCTAATCACTCAGGGTTGACATGTCAGGCTGTTTTCAATACTCTGTTGGGGGCTGCAAGATCGATAACCCGTCAAAGTTCAAAAATCTGTCCCATTATCTCATTTTTCCTCAGGCTTACCTGAAAATATCCACTACAAACTATTTCATAAAACAAAATTTAACTCTCTACTTCATATTGTGCCCTGAGGCAACACGGCACAATTTTGATGGGCTTATTTCATGCATTGGAGGGTTAAGTTAGAGAACCCATTGCAAAATGAGTATATGTACACCCTACTGGACTGAAACCATTCCAGTAAGTCTAAAACAAAACAACCATAAGCCAGTTTGCAGCGTGAATGAGTACACTTACTTGTGATGACGTTCTTGGAGGCAGGCGGTCCATGGTTATTGTTCTTTACCACCACCAGTTTGACCTCGTACTCCTGGCCAGGGCCCAGGCCCGACTGCTCAAAGGTGGTCTCTGGACGGCTGAGGGGGTTACGAATCTCACCATCCTCCTCTTTCTGCCAGCACCAAAAAACACCAGTCATCAACCACTACAAAGACTAGTCCTGGCATAATGTGTGGAGTGGGGGAAAAAAAAACAGCCAAATCATACATAATGGCGCTCTGGGTGGCGTTTAGACTTAAGAGTTGACAGGGGACTCAGATTAATAGAGTGTGGCTTTGAGTAGATCCCAGTAGAACTTTCACTGAGCACTCTAAAAAGCAAAATAAAGCATTAAACAAAGTAACATTCGCTCTGTGCTGTATGGTCATTGGAGCTGTCAGGACATGCTACCAGTTTTAACTGCTGTGTTTTTGCATTCTGGCTTGGCTAAACTGTTTTCCACAGGATACCCACCCTGATCCCCATGTATGCACATTAGGCAGTTACTGAATTTAAAGTAGGGGGTCTGCAGTGGGTCGTATATGGTTTCAACCAGAGGAAAATGTGGATAATGACAGAGACTGCGGTGGGCTCTAGAGTTCAACCACCTCCTGGAATACAAAAGCCCCATTAACATATTGTATGGCAGGACTCACTGTGTTTCTGAAGATGAGGTTCCAGCCATCGAAAGGAATGTCCAACGGGTCCCACTGCACCTCCACTGATGTCTCCCGTACTGACTTGAACTTGAGTCCCTCAGGCTCAGGCAGATCTGAGAGGCATAGAACAAAACTCCGTCTACATCGCATCTACATTTATACCCTGCATTTTGTAAACTGCTACAGAGAGGACTTGACATACGTGTAGCCACCCTAGCACTGACAGGAACACTCTTTTTGTTGTTGAGCACAGCATAGACGCTGATCAGATACTCCACACCAGGCTCAAGCTCCCTAATAGTGGCCATCTTCAGGTCCCCAGGCACCTTCATGTCCAGCTCCAGACCTCCAGTGGCTGTGGGGACGTAGGTGATCAGGTACTCGGTCACACGCATCTCATTCACCCAGGACAGGTCCACCGTCTCTGGGGTGACCTCCATCACTGTTAGGTCTGTAGGTGGTGAGACTGTGGAGAGACACTGAAAATCAGTGATCTGCATTGAGAGTTTTCAAATATTAGTAACATTGTAATGGCAGTTTTCTCCACTTATTTTATGGTAAGAAATGTGTCTATGGGCAAATAAACTGACTTGCTGATACATTTAGTTGACATTTGAAGGGACATTTTGAAAGAAGAGATAAGATAAAATCAGGTTGGTTGCCTGTAATTGATTTTCTGTGGAAATAAGTCAACTCAATTTTATAGAAAATATAAATATAACCTAAAGACTGGACTGGATTCAGAGCCATGTTGACAGTTTTGTAAATGTCACTGAAGACTGATGTCATTTTATAATATAGGCTATTAAAGATTTTCAGTGATTTTGTCATTCATCTCTGAACCAGGGTTGTATCTGAAATCAAGCAGTGTGTATGTTGTTTTTACTTAAAAGCTGCACCAACCAATACTTTTATAGAAACAATGAGTCAAACCACTTTGCGGCACCCCACAGCTCTACAGAATATTTCTAGCCTCTTTTAGTTAATTATTTGTGTTTTTACAGCCAGCTACTTTAATGTTTGGTTCCGTCTCACTTTTCTCACAAACCCTGTTTCCAGCTGCAGCATTCAACTGTTTTCAGCAAAAAAGCTCTGAGCTTGAGAGAGAAATTTGGACTACTATATTGGGGTCACCAGGAGCAAGACTCCAAATAATCTCCTGATCAGAGGTGGTTAGTAACAAGTTACATTTACTCTGTTACATGCACTTTAACATTTGTAACTTTTTAGTAAATTGTACTGTACTAGTTTGAATGCATCTGTAGGGGGCTGCAAGATGGATAACCTGTCAAAGTTCAAAAATCTGTCCCATTATCTAATTTTTCCTCTGGCTTAGCTGAAAGTATCCACTACAAACTATTTCATAAAACAGAATTTAACTCTCTACTTCTTACTTGAGTAGTTTTTTCTCATTTATTTTTTTACTGCAGTCAAGCATCCACATGACTCTGTCTCATACCAGGATATCGACGCTTTGTCAGGCTTTTTCAAAGCTACACATAGAATATCATGCTTAAAAACTCCTCCTGCTTTCTGCCTTAATGTAAATGTACAAGCTAACAGTGTAGAGCAGTCTGCATTTAACTGGGCATGCTCATTGGTGTAGCCTGATGAAGACAGAACAAAATATGCACACACAAAAAAGACAAACTACTCTTATTTCATGTGGATGTGACTGATGTAAGGTTTTAACCACAGATTGATGATATAATATCACAGAGTACGGTCTAGACCTGCTCTTTTATGAAAAGCGCTTGTTGTTGTGATTTGGCGCTATATAAATAAAATTGAATTGAAGATTATCTTCCTCAGGTAAATGTGAAGACGTGAGCACACCTGTATTGAATAGGCAATAAATTATGAAACATCACAGAATTATCTCCTAATTTGATTTGTTTGCCAAATCATAATTTAATATCGGGGACAACAAGAAAATATAGTAAACAATAAGTAAAGATTGTTTTAAAATAAAAAAAAATTTTTAAACAATCTTTACTTCTTGGAGTACGAACGGATTATGATATTAATGCAGTATTTTATTTTGTAATCACACTTGATGGATACACACTGGGAATATTGTCCTGGTGTAAATATGGCAAGTTATCTAATTAGTAGATGATGACTTGTCATTTCATCACAAATAAATACAAAAAATCAGAAACCGGACTTTCAGTCAGGACACTGATGTGAGTATCCTTTGTGAATAAAAAATTCAACATTGAATGTTTTTATTCAAGTTACGTAGGTTATGTAAGTTGCATAAGTTACACAAGTAAGGTTACTTACGGATATGTGTGAGTTAATTGATGTACTTAATGTAGTAATTTTAACCCAAACCATGATCTTTTCCTAAACGTAACCAAGTACATTTGGTGCCTCAACCTAACCAAATTGTTGTTTCACAATGTTAACGACGTACCATTTCAAAAGATTAGCTATATCAACTTCACAGTCACGGGGATAACTTTTGCTGCACACACTGGTAGTATAATAAAAAGACACAAGACACAAAGATACAACCAGTATGAAATAAAATCCTGCACACCATAGGGCCTAAATAGCACATGTCTAAGAGTTTATTCTATTGAAACTCTGTAATGAACCTGTCGAAAGCTGCACAGTATGTATACTTACCGTCAGAGCAGTCCTCTCCGATGAAGCCCTCATCGCAAACACACACTCCGTTCTCACATTGACCCTGGTTCTGGCAGTCTCCTGGGCAAGTCAGTATGGAGCAGTCCGGCCCAGTGAAACCTTCATAACACACACAGTTGCCATCAACGCAGTAACCTCTGTTAAGACAGTTCTTGGGACATGTCTTCTCACTGCAGTCCTCACCAGCGAAACCCTTATGACAAACACATTGTCCGTTCACACAGTGACCACGGTCCAGGCAGTCATTGGGGCAGGTCAGCTCGCCGCAGTCTTTGCCCTTGAAGCCGACAAAGCACACGCACTTGCCATCCACACACTCGCCACGTCCCATGCAGTCTTTTGGACAGGTCTTGATGCTGCAGTCCTCCCCAGCGTAGCCTTTGTCGCATATGCACTGTCCGTCAATGCAGCGGCCACGGTCTTGGCAATTGTTCGGGCAGGAGAGCTCGCTACAGTCTTCGCCTTGGTATCCTACATTGCATACACATTCTCCATTAATGCACTGGCCCTTGTTGCTGCAGTTGTCGGGGCACGACAGGATGGAGCAATCTTCACCCTCAAATCCTGGATCACAAATGCACTTCCCGTTGAAGCAATGGCCTCTCTCATTGCAGTTCTTGGGACAGGTGAGCTTCGAGCAATCCTCTCCGCTGTAGCCAGTCTGGCACACACACTGGCCATTCACACACATGCCGCGGTTGTTACAGTTGCCAGGACAAGTGAGCTCACCGCAGTCTTCTCCAGTGTAGCCCTCTTCACAGTAGCAGGTGCCGTTGACGCAGCGTCCGCGGTCATAGCAGTCGTTCGGACAGATGAGTTCGGAGCAGTCAAAGCCGGTCCATGGCTCATCGCAAACACACTCATCGTCCACGCAGCGTCCACGGCCCAGGCAGTTGTTGAGGCATTTGGTCTGGGTGCAGTCCTCACCTATGAAGCCCTCTTCACAGAGGCAGGACCCATCAATACAGTGCCCGTAGTCACCACAGTCCAGCTGGCAGAGCTCAATACTGCAGTCATCCCCACCGAAGCTCTCAAAGCATTCACATTTGCCATCCACACAGCGGCCCTGGTCCTGGCAGTCGTTAGGACACTCAGGTTCGGTGCAGTTGGGGCCCTTCCATCCAGGCTCACATACGCAGCTGCAGGTGTCAGTGCTCCAGTTCCCACGGCCATTACAGTAAGGCTTTGTGGACACTTCACCTGGGGAAGGCAAAAGAGGAAAAGGAAGTATTTTGAAACCAGCCTGTTGTGACAAAAACAATATGTGCAATGCAAACACAAACTGTAGCCTCTTATCTAAGAGCTGCACGAGGCAACTTGAAAGCTACCAAAAGGACAAACAAGTATTTAAACAAAGGTGAGAATTAGATTTGAATGGAAGACGTTGTTAATGCAAACTGGGTGAATCCATAGCATTTAGATGTGGCACTCTTCTCTGTCTTCTCTTGTTGAACTTTGTGATGTATGTGTTACACTTTGGTGTGTGATATTGCAGTTGCAAGTTTCCAAGATATCTTTGCTGGTGCACACAAGGATGCTTTGACAACCCATAACTAACAGTCTGAATTTTGCATTGACAACAGAAGTGCATCACCATTTGACAATAATGCAACTGACAATAAATAGTAATAAGACAATGTTCACTGCATTAAGTGGGAAGATAAATCTATGAACTTATCCATGATTTGGAAAAGTGATGGCAGTCATGTAAAAGCCAATTTGCAATTAATGGGCTCTTCAAAACTGATTGCCTGGGACAGCTTTTAAAATTGTGTTATATTTGTTCCCTCATTTAAAATCCGTTTTCATGACCTTTCTACTCTCAAACACGGTTTGTTGGAAGCACTTTAGAAATTTATACATTTACATTTATGAACACACTGCCATTGTAACAAAGGTATAGAATTGCCTGTAATTTGAGCTCCACAGCAGCCTGCACCACTGCTGCACTGTTCTCTCAGACTAGACAGCTCTGACTCCAGCATCTCCAGCCTGTTCAGGATATCCTTGATGTCTGGCATCTGGTTGTCGCAGCCGCATGCCTGCTTGGGGATACTGATGCGGTGTGTGAAAACAATCTGATTGTCGCCATCCTCCGTGTGCTCTATGTGCTCGGTGTTCTGCATGTCCATCGGGGCAGTCTTGTGTTTGAGCTCGGTGCCTCCGGGCGAGTCGAGGTCCACAGAACAGAGGGACGTGGAGGGGACGTTGATGTTATAGACGTGGTTGAACACTACCGGCTGGTCGGGGTGGGGGAGGGTGAGGTTCTCTTGGGTTTTCTTAGGCATCAGAGCCTCTCTACGGTGGCGGATGATCTTCTTGACCAGGCCAGCGGTGGAGAGCTCAAGGAGAAGGGCCATGGTCGCGCAGCCTATGAGGAAGCCTTTCACCCCCATGATGACACACTGGCACTGCAGGCTCTGAGGATGTAGCAGCTGAGTGCAGAATGGAGTCTATTCAGCTATCAAATGGGTATTCTTGTCTTGAGTCTAGAGTAAAAGAAAGTACAGACAGAAGGGGAAAATTAGGAAATTTGATTCATATACAGAATTTACTTTCCAGGCACATAACTTTGTCATATTGTTCTTCTTTATGAGGAACACACAGCACAGAGCATTCCACACAGAATTCTGTTGGATATCCACATTTCTGCTTTGCCCTTGCCATTCAGGATAGATGTATGAACATAGCCCCACCACACACACACATATATCCACACTCAGGACCATAGCTGGACTGAAACATTGTAGTATCCCACTAAAAAGCAATTAACCTTCTTCTGTTGCCCCAACAAAGGACCACTTCCAATCCTGATGCTGCTTCTCACCCATTTTAGCCCCTGTGCAGTGAGTGGAGGAGATACACACTTAAAGGATGACATTGAGTCATTCTTTTTACAATTCCTCTGGGGACCAAGAGCAGCAATTACTGCAGGGACGGCGTGTGACCTTGGGGATCCAAAGCTTTCTCTTTCTGACCACGTTGAGACAGGTTTCCACAAACAGCAACATCTGCATGGTGGGGAGCCTCCAACCTCCCAGTCCAGACCACAACCCAAGCTGACAGATTAATACCGGTGTATGGTTAAACCATCTGTCGACTTCCCGTAAAGCACAGAGGTCTGCAGAAACTTCCCTGCAACCAGCAAACCGGCAGTTCAGCTTTCCCAGATAGCTCTCCTGACAGCCACTGGGTTTTCTTTTATTTCTATAACATGATTCTTATTGCTTTCACCAAATACATCTTAGACATGATTCTTTTAAAAGGACTGCTGGAAGAATGTGCTGAGGTTGTAGCAACCTTAAAAGCTGCTGTTTTTTTCTTGCTCTTCAATCTTAGAATTAAATTAAACAGGTTGGTTAAAAGTATGCCGTTTGCTACATGCAAGTCTGGGTCTGTTACATCCAACATTAGTTTTTATTTGTGAAAAAGAGGACTGATTGAAGCATTTTGTTGTTTATCTACTAATCAGGTTTCTGGTCATGCATATGCTGAAAGATGAAAAGTGATTTAGAGTAAAATTCTTGGCCCGTCAGTACTAGAAAGGGGAAAGGGAGCACAAAATTATGAATATAAATTCCGTGCGCGGCAATAGACTTCCTGTTTTTTACAGTGTCTGGCTCAGCCTGAGTTTATATAATAGCACTTTTTACCACACCTGGTCAAAGATGCTGATGTCGATTATTTCCTACCTCTAATAAAACTAGTGTGTGCCTTGGCTGCTCCAAAGGTTAATAGAAGCTGTTAGCAGCCAACATGAAAATGCATGATTGCAGGAATATGTATGAAGGAGTTTAATTCTCTCCACTACATCTGACTTAGTCACACTGGTATGAATGCAGCAAAAACACAGGATGTCTTTGCAGATCCTTTTCATGTGTGCAGGAACAGGGAGGCTGACAGTCAGCAGGTAATATTCCAGGAAGCGGTGCTTGGTCTCCTCATCCTGGCATGACGTGTGATTAGACAAGCTGACAGATGAGCTCAGCTTGGAGGGATCCCACGCCTTCACCCCCACCCTTTTCCCCGAACCCTCCAGACCCCTGATTAGACAGGTAGGGATGAGTGCCTCTGTGATGGGAAGACTGTAAAAGTGATAATGTAGCTTGCTGATGGGAGCGCTGAGGATCTGGGCCCTCAGGGCCCCCCCCCCGTCTCACTCTCTAACACACTATGTCACACATGCATGTGTCCACACACACCAATACAGTCACACTGCTGTGCTCAAGCATCACAAACTAGGGATTAAATCAACAAAATAGCCAGAAAATTGCTTTGAGTTGCTGCTAAGGTTTTAGTTCTGGGCGGATGGTTGGCTTTCTCACTTTGAAGGCTGGCTGCTCTCCACATGGACCTCTGAGCGAGGCAACCCTGAGAGACTAAAGCGGTCTTTGTGTGAGGATCTGTGGCTCTGGCAAAATTCTGCTTTATTCAGAAATAGATGAAGAGAAGAGACTTCCAGTTGGTGAAAAAATCTTTTTTTGTGATCTTAGCTGCCATCTACTAGTGTTTAATATGAAGCAGAACAATCACAGTAAGAGAAGCTGAGTGTGACCCTGAGAAACACAGAGCTGATTGCTCTGGTTGGACTTCCTTCATGAGCGCCCTGTGGCCCTGGCACTATGCTAATGCAGCTGGTTGCTGGCACTGTAGACATGGACTTGATACAATCTGACTGCTGCTGCTTTGTTATTCCCTCACTTGGTTTTACTCTATAGTTAGCTTCTCAAACAGCAACAAAGCTTGTTGTCCGCCTTTTCATTGAATGCAAGTCGAATTTTTCCAGGGGAGACCTGCTGGCACGCACACATTTGGTGCAACTGATCTAAATTACCCTGTTGTGAATGAGTCCAATGAAAACACACAGCGGAGAGCTGGATTTAAAGATCCAGTTGGGGTGCATTTCAAAAGTGATTAGGTCTCTCACTGTCAGGAATGTTAAATTAATTTAATGGTATTGTTGTTTCGGGAATAAAGTGAAGGGGTGCCCTAACCCTAAAACGCAACCCTGACCTTAACCCTGCCCCCACTCCTAAAACAATATCTACAAATATCCAAAAATCTGAATCAATTAAACAGCCATACAGATGTCTCCAAAAGACCCCCAAACTTGTCTGCTTACGTGCAGCCCGCAGAAGAATATTCCGGTCAAATATGGGGTTTTTTTGTAAATGTTCGTTCAGTTTAAAATGTTTTCTCTGGGAAGGACCTTCTCATTATGTACATGTTAGGGCTGTCCCCGACAAAGGATTTACATAGTTGAATCAGAATTGTCAAGTCTTGCCTATAGTCGACTGATAGTCGGATTGCGTGTGTTTGTGCATGGCTATTGGGGGTAACTTCAGTGTAACTTACACTGTACATTTCCAGCTAAACTGAGGCATATTGTTAATAATTTTCTCTTTCTCTTTCTCTTCTCTTGCATGCCTGCCATTCACTTGTCTTGTGCAGACTGTGGCTCAGGAGGTAGAGCGTTAATCGAAAGGTCGGCGGTTCAATCCCCGGCTCCTCCAGGCTGCATGTCAAAGTGTCCTTGGGCAAGATACTGAACCCCAAACTTCCCCTGGTAGCTGTTCCACCAGTGTGTGTTAGTTTCTGTTTGAGCACTTAGGCTCAGTGTATGAATGGTGAATGCAGATGTAGTGTAAAAGCGCTTTGAGTGGTCGAAAAGACGGGTAGGGGTTGTTTCCAAGTAACTGTTTAAAAATGATATAATATTCTTTGTGTGGTTCATCAATGGTGATATATGATCCAAACGTCCCACGAGGTGCCAACTCTGCACGACACCGGTGAAGCTGGTGCTCCATCTCATCAGCAAGTGTTCCTCTTCTGCCACTACACACATACACGCTGCGCCTACACATGCACACTGACCCCCTTCCTTAAGAGCTATGGTTACACATTAAATTTACATTACATTTATTCATTTAGCTGACGCTTTTATCCAAAGCGACCTACAATTGCTATACACGTCAGAGGTCGCACGCCTCTGGAGAAACTAGGGGTTAAGTGTCTTGCTCAGGGACACAGTGGTGGATGGGTCACAGTGGGAATTGAACCCAGATCTCCCACACCAAAGGCAAGCATCTTATCTATGCGCCATCACCACACCTTAAACCTTTATTAAAATATTTTTTTCCTTTTTACAGCATTATACGTTGATATTTATATTGTTATTGTTTATTAACTCATTGGGAGAAAACTTATATTTTTATTTTTTATGTAAAATCAGACGTTGAGCACCCAAAATCAGCAAAATGGCATGATCCTCGTTTCACTGCGAAGCTGCGACTGTGAGATTGACAGTCAAATCAGGCTTCGCCCATAGAAGCATGGAATCTTCAAATATTTGGGATCATCCCTAGTACACTTGTTTATTTGTATAGGCCCTAAGAAAGAGTGCCATCCAAAGTTTACAATCCACTGATTTACGTAAGTCTCCTCTATCCCTGATCCATCCCTGATTTTCCCATTAGTCTAATTTAAAAAACATGGCACATCCAACTAGCTGAAGCAGCAGTAACTCTGTCCTTCCTTGCAAGAACAAGTGTTTTCCAGCATGTCTCTGTGGTGCTTCTGCTTTTCGCTTCCATGTTGTGTAAGTAAGTCTGGAACCGTAATCCTTAGGACAATCAAGAGAATGCATTTATTTTACACAAAGGAAGACCAAAGGGATAAAGATAAGAGTCCGCACAAATCCCCATAAGCTACTGTATACCCCCAGCCCAACATGGCATGCAAAGATCTATCTTATTATAGTGGCCTATTACATTGCTCTTGTTTCCATTTGGACAGTGCTGTTTCAATGGAAATAAATAAATCTTCAGTGGATGATTACTTTACCTGTGTTCTTTTTCTCCTACTGTCTCACATTTTTAGACACAAGTTTTACTTTCAATTGGTTGAGAGATTGATAAGCAGGTTCGCTGTCTGGGGGGACTGCAGGCATCATTTCTTTTAAACTCAGCCAGGGCCCCATGCTGACAAACTTAATCGTCACTGTAGTTCACCTTTGCTGAGACTCTGCCATATGGCAGGTCCTAGAAAAATCAGAAAAGAAAACTATTAGTCTGCAAGCATTCAGCAGCAGTTATCTGCCGTTCTGCATTTGAAAAGCAGATCAACATGGAAGTGCAGTCAATGCATTTTATGAGGGATAAGAAAGATTTGTTAACTATCAGTGGATAATGGCAGCAGTGTGAACAGACAATGCAGCATTCGTCTGATAACTTGACAACAAACAAACTGAATAATGAGGCAGAGTGCCCCACTTGGTGCGTAAAAGCTGTAAATATTCAATGACTACAACTACAACTCAAGTCCCAGGACTGTATGTTAAACAGGTCTGATAGGATGCACATGCTTTCTTTTCATTTCTGAAGAATTTATCAAGCTTGCCTAGTTTTGTAGGTCACACATGACAAAAACTCAGCTTGCTTTCTTTGGTACAGAATCCAAATCTGGGTCGTGGTATAAGGACTTAATGAAGGGTTATTGTCTGGGGCTCTTTTCACCTTGAGACACTGCCACACTGGAACTGGGGGAAATGACCAGGAAATGGGCTTCAGTCACAGACACTCACCGCCATGTCGCGAATTATGAAATAAACGTCTTTTTCTAATCCCGCTTTAAAGAGCAATGTCATATCCCAAAGACCCATAAATCCAATAGAATTGAAATCTGCTGATGAACATATTTATCACAATCATGCAAGGTAAAAGAAGCCTCCCACATATGTCCTGAGCTAGGGTAGGTGAATATTGATTTGGGTCCTGTACCTCCACCAAGGTCATGGCCTGAGAGATAGTGAGTTGCTGAGGACAGCACTATTGCTGTGAGTTATAATCATCAAACACAGAAATGAATTTCCAGGAAGAGGCATAGCTTGAGTTGACTGCTTGACGTGCGATCGATGGTACAGTTGTTGCTGCTCCTCAGAAAAGGTTTTTCAAATTTTATCACCTCATGCTCTGGTAGACACACACTGTCTTTCTCTTTCTGCCTTTTATGACCGATGTGGCCTCACTGTTGTGCTGAACTACACAAAACCCAGACGGCAGAATAAAGAAGCCAACTGCTTGCTTAATAGCTAAAAAGATGCAGTGTTAGAAAACACGAGTAAGAGTCAATCAGTTTTATGTGAGGGAACGAAGCAGGTGAGACTAGGCTGAGCTCAGGATTTGGTTCAAATATGGCAGTGATGTCTTCAGGCCATGATATTAGGACAAAGCTAATTAGGTAAAGACAAGCCTCCTCTGAGTCTGCTCCTGTGGAAAACCTTCCAGCTTCTGTCGTATAGGCAACTGAGAAAAAAAATTGGCAGGTTAATCATTCAAATTAAATGAATGTAAATAATGCCTTTTATGAGTTGGCAATATGTCAATCTTGTTTTCACAGATTGGTTTGCTACCCAGTGGCCAAAAACCTTGGCGCTTACGTGCTTTAAAGTCTTTTTATTTTCTCGAAATCTTAGTTGGAAACTGTTATATATTTGCAGTGCACTGGCAGCCATTCACACTTTTCTGTAATTGTGTCTATTTGGGATACCCAATAGAATTAGAGTATTATTGTCACTGAGGACCTTAGATACATAGGCCATTGTGGTTGTATTGATGAGTGTCTATGTATGTAATAACTATAATTATATATTTAACTCTTGACAAAGGTTCTGCTCAAAGGTTCTTTGCCTTTGAAGAATAAAATGTTTCCATTCCTTCTCATACCAAACAATGACTGAAGGCACTGATGTGAAATAAATTAAGCATTTCAATATTTTCACTACAACACTCTCTGTCATTACTTCCCGTATGGTGAAAAAGAAATAACAATTTGACTTGCTAAACAGGAATGAAATGGGTAATACGCTGTTTTCATCAACTGGTTTCATCAAACCAAGGCTGCGCTCATTGGCTCTCCCCTGTGACCCCGCTGGATCCGATGACACAGATAGCGGGCGAGTGGTGGGGGTTAGTGTGTTTGTGGCTGATAAGGCGGACGGGGAGGCTGGATCTGAGATACCGGCAGAAACACTTATCTGGATCCTCAGAGAGAGCACTCTGCCAAGGCTGAGCCCTATCGCGCTAACAGAACCGCCAGAGTGATTTGGAGCCAGAGTTGACATGACTGACTGATACCGCCCCAAAAAGTCTATTTCTTCAACCAAAACCAATTTCTGACTTTGACACTAAGATAGGGAGAAAACGAATGTTGTGCAAACGAGAGCGCTCGCTGGGTCAATCATACAGCAGACAGTCAAATCTTAATTTAGTTTTTACTGCATTGTGATTTGACTCGTGGCTCGCAGTGAGGCCCATCAATATTCTTTATGGCTCTTTCCCTGCGGTGCCTCTGTCTTGTGCTGCTGGGTCCAGATGGAGAGGTTGGATGCTAGTCATTGTTCATGAGCTTTTTAACATGCTGGGTGCTGGTGACCTACTGTTTATTAGCCTAACCCCTGTGTGATGTGGAGACTTGGCAGCCTCATGCGTAGCTTTTACAGCTCCACCTGCTGTTTTCAGCAGACACTTGTAATTGCGTAGCCCTCCGTTCTACTTACTTCCTCTCCTCAGCTTTCACACTGCACTGCAATTACAATAAAATCTGGTAATGCTACACAAAGGTATTGATGTCAACTTCTGGGACTTGTCTAAACTTACCATGTAACTAACACCTTCCCTCTCAGCTAATCAGCTGCAAGGTGAGCGCACAGTCTCAGAAGAGCATAGAGGAATGTATAAATTTGTCAGACAGCAAGAATCAGTTGACCTACAGACTGAAAGAACATGAACAACGAATATACTTAGTGACCCAGAACTGTCTAGATGCTTGTTTTTTTGTACCAAAGGAATCTATTTTTAACGTAGAGAATAGAAAATACCCCTTTCCATGTGGAATATTTTAGACATTTGAATCGTAGTCTAGTAACTAGAAAGAATGTAGACACTAGAGGGAAAGATTTTTTGATAAAGTCCCAAGAATGCTGAGTAAACATGTAAGACGACTTTGCAAGGCCTTTCAAAGACTGCGTTTTTCAGCACTTTACACTGGAGGTTTATTGGTTACTTCCATTCAAACAGGATAGGAAGGATTCTTTTTTCTCTCCAGTAGAAATGGAAGCGAGCATGTTGGCTGTGATGCCGGGACATCTGTTTGTCCTTGTCTGTGATGAAAGCCTGAAGCGTGTTGCGTGTCCAAATTGGGAGTGCCTTCCATTCAGACACTTGTATGAGCCTAATGACCCCGGTCCCCGGGGTCGGCTCTTCATTGGCTTCCCCTGTTTTTTACCATTTCCCCCAATTTAAATTGTCTGCCCCTCTCAAAAGGGCCCCCATATTGTTCCAAGAACATTATGGCTCATGCATTCCAATGTGCAAGGTCACTGGTGGAGGCAAAGTGTCAGAGCGAAGTGTCTACCACATGTGTTCGTCTATTGGATGCCACCAATGGAGAGCCGGGCAATACAAAGGAATCCTGGCTCCCACCGCTCCAAGACTTCCACGTCTTTCCTGTCCCATCTGGGATGTTTAAACCACTGGATTTGTTTGAGGGGGGTCTATGTTCTGTGCAGATCGCTAATCTGACTGGGCCTGATTGGGACAGAGGAAAACTCTGGAGACTTATGTAGTCATAATGCACACATTGGTGAAAACGCTGACCCTTACAAATATTTATTTGAGCACAAAGCCAGTGGGGAGAAATAGGCACACTTCTCTTTGATGCAGTCCTTCACGTTCAGTCACTAATCGTAGTAATAAAACAGGATCTGTAACTGAACTGTAACCATTTTCCTAAAATAAGCAGATATCCCAAGTACCTAGTTGACAAATAGATAATACTTTGTCTTACAGGTTGGATACTGGTGTTTTTATGTGAGAGTCTATGCTAGCAGCTGTGAGGCTGTGCAGTACTTTTTCTTATTGGGCACTGCAGTGCTTTCAAGTACATGCAAATGGAAGCAGGCTAACATGCTCACAATGACAATGCTAACATGCTGATGTTAAGCAAGTATAATGTTAGCCATCTTAGTTTAGGATGTTAGCGAGTCCCTCTCTCAACATTAGATCTTCATGCTCACTGTACTGAAAATGTCTTTTGGTTGATTAGATTCAAGGTATTGAGAACCATCTGGACCACAGGTGGTGATATGCCAAATCTGGCAAAACTTAATTGAACACCACTATATCTAGAGCCAGAAAGACATTTCACCAGAAACCAGAGACAATGTTGAAGAAGAGAGACAAAGGGAAGGCCAGGAGATGAGGCAGCAATGGGAGTCTGGATGAACCTGAATTAAAGATGATGTTTATTTAGTCCAACCAAAACATATCTGCCTATCTCCTGAATCTGGAATAGTCACAATTACTATTTGCTCTAAATTACCAGTGGAGGAGCTAAGTGGGGTTAAAGACAGTCACCCTCTCAGGGAGCTTTGTAGGGCATGGAGCGTTGGGAGCTAACAGCTGTCCAAACAAAGGCCTGTTTCCCACTCATCGTTATGCCGAGTGTCACATTCGATGGCTACTCATATGCGTAGCCACAGCATCATGAAACATTAATGCACCGTGCTTGTGCTGCCACCTACCATTGGATAGTGCGCCTGGTAGGAATAACTAGTCAGTATCTTTGTATATCATTAAGCTGCAAAATTAAATCAAAATTAGACAAAAACCATTAGATATTTGAGATGTGTTGACAAGCCAGCAGTGAACCTGAAGTCACAGCCAGTAAAACATTGTGTCCACATCTCATCATATACAATTACCGTCCAGCAGATGCTGCCCTGGTATCCTGTGGGTCTCCTCCATCACAGCCCACCTCATATCTTTATACACTCCATTCACTTCTCTCTCTCCTCACTGACTAGCTCGTTTACCCCTCTCCCTCCCACTAAGCTCCTCCTGCTAAGATGTACATAGGGGTTCCGATATCAGGCACCATAAGGATACGATTTTCCACAAACAGCTTCAGGGGAAAGAATGTATATCTGAGAAACCTGCAATAAATCTTGCCTTGCCCTGCCTTAAAGAACTTCATTAGCTTTCAGAGGAGAATGCCATGCTGATTTAGATGCACTTTTGGAGGCTTGCTCACACTGGCAAGAATAAGATTTGATACTAAAAACTATGTATATTTTGAAAGCAGAAACTGCCATTTTCAAATGAAAAGTTGAACAGCAGCCAAACATGCCCATTCTCAATTCAGTACAGTCGGGGGATTTTGTACAACAGCCTTATTTGGTATGGTATGACCAGTAGCTTATGGTGGTTCATGTTTTCTAATGTTAGTGGACTAATATTGCTGAGTAACGGATACTCCGGATAGTCCATTTACTGACCCTTCTTTACTGTAACACTACATTTTAGCTTTTGCCACTATCCCATAATATACACATGTGACCACAGAGGCTGCTGTTTTGCCAAAGTTGCACAGTCTCACTTTAATTCTTAACTTTTCTAAGCAAAAATCATACAAAATTGATGAGGTAAAAATGACAGCAACTGGCAGCAAGTAGCCATATCATTGAAGACCAGTTTCTTTACTAATCCATCAAACATCCTCTCCTTCATATTGTCTGTTTCTCTTTCTGCAATCTCTTTGTGCGACACTACTGACAAACAAATGAAGCTGATCTGGAGATAGGAGACTGGGAAGCACATGGAGGTGAACAGTCACTGTGTGTGTGTGTGTGTGTGTGTGTGTGTGTGTGTGTGTGTCAGTGAAGCTGCCAGTTTACAGCCGGCAGTATGTATGCTGGAGATCTGGGAGAGGAACCAACCAGCAGCATCTAATACAGAGCAGCTGTCTATCTCCTGGGTTACACAAGTCTACTGTCTGCTGGCAACCATAAAGTGTGCAGCTGGACCTACTCCGGCAAGCTGCACAAACACATACGGACACACACACACTAACCCTACCCATCTATCCTCTGCTATCCCATCAAACCACAACTCATCATCAGCCTTAATGCAAGCAGAATAATTCAGTGGATCACCATAGACTTCCATCTCTGAAGACATCAGTCTTTTTACCTGCTCTGGTAATAAATAGAAAATAGACAGCTAGAAGAAAAACTTTCACAGTAAAACATAATTGGCACCCAGGTGCATGCAGTAAAGAGCAAAATTAAGCCAGTCTCTGAAGTCCTCACTTGTAAAACATGAGGATAAATTACAGGAGCTGCTTTGATGAGTGGAAATAATCGTTTTATTGCTAACATTGCATCGCCCACATTCTTCACTGGAGGTGAGAATATAGCATTCAGCTTGGTCTCAAACAGTGCCTCAGCTCTCCAATTAGTTGATTAATTGACAGAAAATGAATCAACAGCAATGTTAATGAACAAATAGTCTATATATCAAGCAAAAAATCAAATGTTGGTTGGTTTTCACTTTTCAAATAGCAGGATTTGCAGGTTTTCTCATGTCTCGATCACTGTCAACTGAATATTTGGGGGATTTGGACAAAGCAAGTAATTTGAAGATGCCACTCTCAGAACTTGCGATTAGCATTTTTCTAAATTTTCAAAGGATTTTTTTCCCTCTCCACTAGATATATAAGTCTGCAATTTTCGCGCATTAAACAATAAATAACCTACAGAAAAATTGCTAATTGGTTCATTAGTTGTAGGCCTACAGTGCATTTGATAAAACGACTAAAACCGAAAAGACTTCTCCAGAAAGTTTTAATGTCAAATCGTATACAAGTGGGGAAAAAAAGCCAAGAGAATGTGGTTGAAGTTATTAAGTTGATGAGCTTTGCAATTCAGTTTTTTAAATTGTCTTAAAAAGGTAAAGCAATCACCCATTCATTCTGCTCCCATTCAAACACACCAGCTCCATGCAGGTAAGGAAGATGACTTACCTCACACACAATGCTCACAGCCTCTCCGCTGATTAGAAAAGTGAAGCAGAAGCAGTGTTGCAGAGAGTCTTATCAGCCAGCCCTGACAAATGTTCTCACCAGTCTGTATCTCTCAGAGCGCTGACAGCTCTGTCATCTTCCCTCTTCTCTCTGTTCTCTTAGAGTGTTTACTCGAGTCTACCTAGAGAGCCGGCTGATGTTGTGCAGCCAGTGAGAAGAGAGAGAGAGAGGGTGAGAGAGGTATAGAGATGGAGAGTGGCAGAGAGAGGGAGAGAGTGAGTGAAAGAGAGAATTCCCTTTCTCTTAAACAGTAGACCCTCTGCGGTCAGACTCCACTCCCACCTACTGCTCTCTTAAATGCCCCCACCCATTCACCCTCTCAACAGCATTGTGACTGAGAGCGAAGGAGCTGAAACGGGACGCCTCAAGGCTGGAAAGAGAGAGAGAGAGAGTGACTGAGAGAAAGAGAGTGGGGAGTGGGGGGGGGGCGACCATTAGCAGCAAATTGCAGCAGGCAAGCCAATGGAAAGCAAGATATGAGTGAATGCAGGGTCTGCATTAACATAGCATTTAAGAACTTGAAAGAAGGGAGTGAACAGGGACCGCCTTTGCTCCATTTGTGAGACTGATGAGGATGCAGACCCCAGTAAACACTGAATTAATGTAAAAATGATGTACTGGACTAAGTTTGAAAACATTGTTCCAAAATGAAGTTTCTGAAAATGTTGCTCATTTTGTATAAAAGCCCGGTTACACCAGAAAGTGGCGTCGACAATGCAGTGAATACTTGCAGGGCTAGTGAACTATTGGTGAACTACTGTAGCAGACGAGTTAAGGGCTAACATGCTGGTTAGCTCAGGCGCTGACTGGCAATATGTGTTTATTTTAAAATATTCATTATACCAAACCCTATGTTTGATACCATTTATGGTCAACATTTTGTCATCTATCCCCATGCTATGCATTTACTTTCTCTAATTGCTCTTCTATATAGTGATGTGTCATACTGAATGATTTACAATATCTCAACAAAAAGCATGTCAACAGTTTTTTGGCCTTCCCTGGCTGAGTTTAACCTCTGTTTTTACACAACTCTTAGGAGGACATGGCTGTCTTCCTCGCAGTTAATAACCTGGTGAATTGAAACAGGAATGATGTTGTTGGTCCCTGCCACCACCTTCCCAATCACTTACAGAACTCATGAAGGGCAGCAAGGACTGAAAGCTTAAGGATTATAACTTCAGTATCCTTATTGTAGCCCAGCCACATTTAAAAAATCTATTTGTTTCAATGGAACGATGCATCTGCTTGCCAGGGTGAAATAAATCTGCGTGATTAGTTATAGCCGAGTTAAGCTTTAGTCAGCATAGACACACATTCACACTGATAACCAATAGCAAACCATCTTAGCAGTATTAAACAAAGAGCCGAAAATGGCTGATAGTATCATTTCTTTGTAAGCTCTGTTTCCCCATCCACTTTCATTTAATCCTCTGTGCACAACAAATTAGTCACAGTCTATGGCCTGGTCAGGACAAATATGAGACGCAGTGATGTACAAATACACCTTTTAAGGATCAGGACTTTTGTCTTAATCCTTCAGTTTAATTTATAATCTGGAGAGCACATACTTGTTAGACTGTCACTGACTTTAGTCACCTCAGAAGTCCAACAAATTTTGTTTGTGATATGATTGTGATGTGATTGTGATGATTATGTTGATGGAATAGCTGAATGGTGGCTGTAAATGCTCAGACGACCACCACCAAGTAGAAACCTGACACGCTTGATCAAACAGTCGTGTCAGTAACCATCTCTTGAAAAGAGTTTGCTCAGGGTACCAAACATACACTGGTTGCAATTACGAGCCGTTCTGCTCTCAAGAAAATGATGTAAACAGGCAGATCAGCCTCAAATAAACACATGAACCAAGAGCCCAGGAGGACCCTGCGCCACACAGCTCCTACCGACCCCTCGTTCTGAGGGGAAAAAACGCACACTTCAAAGGGCAGAGAAATCTGCATCAAAAGATCTTCCATGAGAGCCAGAGTGGAGGATGGCGTGACACTCATTAAGTCAGAAGATGACCTCTCAGACTGATCATACAGGCCTTTGCTGGTGGGGATGATGGTGGGATAAAGACCTTCACAAATATGGGTTTTCTTTTTTTGCTCGATGTATCATTTCTTTAGCAAACTTTGAAAGGTGCTAATGACGAGCGTCCAGGGAAAAAAGTCATTTTGAAGCTCAATAAATATATCTTTTTCAAACTTGTGTGAAACAGCCTTTGGGGAAATATGATTTTGCAATATCAAATGCATGTTTATAAAGATTGGTGGTATGTTAGTGAAGATCCACACCGAACGTCAGGAGGGGGGCGGGGCGCAGGGTGCTGAGGGTTTCATCCAAGCTGAGTGGAGCTTTTCTTAGCAGGGGAAATGATCCTCATCTTGTTGCTGAGAGCTGGTAGCCAGTCAGGCAGAAAAGATCCTCTCTAATCCTGTATACAGCACAATGACACATATGTAGCACGGCTATCTGGTGATAAAAGGAAAATTCAATGACTTGAGGGGCCCTAAATTCATTTTCATCCCCGCTCCCCAGGGAGAGGAAGGAAATCTATACAGTCCGGGGGCAAAGATATTTTTTAATGACTTCAAGCTGTAATGATATCATTTAGATGAGATGATGGGTTGAAAGCTTGGCTATGTATAGCACTTCTTTTAAATGACTGTAAATGTAGATTCCCTGCGTCTCTCCATCTGTTCCTGTTCTCACCTTCTCTCGCTCTCTTTCTCTCTTCTTTCTTCACAGCCTCGCCAGGTTTCGCAGAGAATTGCTGTGGGAGTTCTCCACCTCCCTGTTTGCGAAGGCGTACCTGTTCACCGACTTTCAGAGCAAGTGAACTGAGCGGGTTTTGATTTCCCAGATGACACCCTGTACGTGCATCCTCGCCTGTCATCCAATTTCTGCCGCTCCGGAACCAGACGTCTGCTTGAGGGAGCCCATTTTATTTCCATTAGAGCACAACAATGTTGAGTTTTATCGGCTGTCATTTAACATATACACAGAAAGAGAGAGACGCTACAATGACATGCCAAGCAAAGAGAGAGAACAGCTACCTGCACTGAATATTATAGCACTGATGTTACATAAACATCAGGGACAGGCTATTTTCAAACACAGGTTCCACTACACAACCTTAACCTTAAAATTCAATTTATGAGTAGTAAAGTGCAATGAAATCAATTATCAAACAATATACAGTAACTTAATTGTGGCACTGGTATTCACTATGTATAACTCACTGCTGGAAAACTTAATCTAGTGGCAGCAAGAGGAAAAGTGAGGCAAAGGTTGCCTGGAGCACTTATAATAAGGTCTTCTTGCCACTGTATAATTGGTGGCATCTAAGCTGAAGGAAAGGAAAGGGACTCCGTGGGAAGTGAGACACGTTCTGTCAATGACAGTGAGACCTAATTATACTATGGAGCCCCTGCAGCCATGGAGGATGTCAAAGCGGGCAGCAATAAGGCAGCCGATGGGGAAGACACACCACCCGCCATGGGTGTGTGTGAGCTTGCAGGTGACCTGGAAAGACCTGTTTACCTCATTAAAAATGAATCACAAGGTAATAAGGGCCCCGCTCCCATTCCTCCCCTCCCTCCCAGTGTCTGTCCTTCATCCATTATGCAGCAGCGAGGTGGGACAGTGCAGGTTAAGTCCTTAGGGAGGGTCACTTGGACGGAGACCGAGTCTGCCTCCTCCTCCCTAAGCGACAGAAGTCCCTTCTTCTGTAATGCAATAATGAGACAATAACACAGTGATGGGAAGCATAATGTAGGTGATGAGCACTGAGGTAGGGAGTCCAAGTAGAAGCAGCTGTCCGCGATAAGCCTGTGGCCACAATAAGTTAAACAAGGGAGAAAGAGGCTATTAGCAGTGATCCATAATTCATAACGTAGGGAAAAGATGGGCCCTACGATAGCTTTCATGAGACACGGAGCCACAGAAAAAAAAGGATTTCTGTTTTGCTGTTCTGCAGCTGTTTGCACAGCTATTTACATCATATTTGTGAAAGAAATTGTCTAATCTAAGAAGGTTTGTAATTTAAAGGTCTGACTAACAGGCCTGAAGGTCACTGGGCAAAATCTCTGACTGTAGAAACTAGAAAGAGGAAGAAGTGAAGTAGAATCCCACATTGCCAATGCCACTCTCCACTTTGTGAAACAAATTTATTTGCTTTCTTTCTAAGAGTAAGATGAGAAGATTAATATCAATTCCATGTCTGTACGGAACTGTAGTCAGGTTGGATTTAGCTTCACATAAAGACCTGAGGAAGAGGAAACAGCTAACCTGGCAGAGAAGAATGTGCCTACCAACACCTCTCAAGCTGTTTTACCTGTACATAAAGAGAATAATATGTGATGTGTGTGTGATGTTCTGGACCTATTTTTAGACTTTGCCTGGCATGGGCCAGCTTGAAACCAAACTAGTGTTTGACTCTTGACGTATAAACCTTGTCTAGACCTGTAAATATATCAAACGTTTGAGTTTGGGTTTTTTTCGAGTCATAGGTGTGCCCTCTAAAGGTGAAGAAAAAGTTAACAAGATGTGCTGATATTGAGTGGTAGTAAAGCAATCTATAGATTAAAGTATTCCCCGGTCAAAGGAGTACTGAGTCTATGTCAAACGAGTGCATACAGCTACAGAAAGAGCCGAGGTGGTAACATGTCAGTCAACATCTGGACTGATTACAACCAGTCACACAGTGCTCTAGTGAGTGAATGTTGTTATAATTCCACTGATTGCTGGTAGTTAGCTTGATTAAATATAAAAGTCTGCTTGGCAGGAGAAGATGAGAGCTTTTTTTTCAACAATCAACTCATGATGAATTGCAAGGTTGTGGCCAAGGTAGGAATTTCACAAAGGCAATGGAGGCCATGGCAGTCGCACACCCTCAGTTTGGCCTTATGGGGAATAATGCCAAACTGAACAAAATGAAGTGCCCTGCAGCCACAGTGGTCTTGATGCCCTGCCCACACTGCCCCAGCTGATTTTCTTCTCTGCTTCTTTCCTGTCAATATGGTTTTTAGACTTTGTCTTTTGTTGAGTTTCTGAATTCGTACTGGTCAACATCAAGTAAAATGCTGCACACATAGTCAGTCGCGGGTTCGAGTTAGAGCCTGGTATGAACTGCCAGGGTATTTATGACACAAATCTAGCACCAACCAGGAGACTTAATTAAACTCATCCTGATGTACCAGTGCCGCAAAGCTGTGATTGAACTACTGGGAAGAAAAGTTCGACTGAGCTGAGGTAAGAAAGTTTGATAAACTTGGCCAATAAGACAAAAAACCATAATCAGACAGGCGCTGGGAGCACCGGGACGCTCTGTGGGCCCACTTTGCACCAGCCCACACCCTCCGCAAGATCATCAACACCAGCTCAACTATTATTTAGGTTCTGCAGCTGAAGCAGTAAAAACAAAGAAGACAATGGAGATATGATAAGCAACATTTGGGTTCCAGGTTCCTTTTGTTGAATCACAACTTTTCATGGAGTCGATGTCTCTTATGAATGTCACTTTTTGTGACCCAACCAATCACAGCGTGGTTGTGGCAGTACATCCAACAGTAAACTTTCAAATGTTCAACTCATTGTTAAATAGATGATGGTTATGATAAAGTGAGTTCTTAGCATTAACAAATTAGAAAATATTGATAAAATATTGCCATATTGGTGTTGCCATATTGACAACACCATAGGCCAAGTGGCCTTGCCCCTAAAATGATGAAATTCCAGGCTGTGGCTACTTTCCCAAAAGTAGTATGTACCAGCTCATGAAAAATGTACTGGATACTGGGGGGAAAAAAGTAGAAAAAAAGATTTGTTCATTTATTTTTTGCCACAACTAAACAAAACCTGTGCAACTGACTATATCTTGCAAACCACACTACAGCCAGCCATGCTTTGCACACTGTGGTCAGAAAAAATATATAGCGTATTCAGTTCTTTGTTCATACTGTTTTAGGCCACACACAGTCACAACTGCTGCACCCGTCTATATATATGGCCAATAAATGTCCTCAACACAGTGTCAGGACTTTGTATCTGTACTGTGGTCTCTGACCTTTGACCCTAGAACCATTCTCCAGCCACCTTTTGTGTTGCTACAGTTGGCACCCTGTTCTGTCTGACTCCGCTTGCATTTGACAGCTGCTTCAGTCATCCAAGCTGACCGCTCACATATGATACTTTTACTCTCAGGGTCTGTTTGCTACACATGAAATTTAATGCTAAGAGGACATTGAATATAAGCAACCCTTTCAGACTGCAAACTGATTTACAGCCCACATATAAACATATAAACACTAACCCCTATATTATTCCACCCTTGCACAATTATGTATATTTGTCTTTTTTTCTAATAAATGGCTCTTTTTAACCACTGAACACCATCATCCTTCGATAAACAAACAGACGTCTAACAGGACATGTCAAGACAAGTAAACCATTTCCTGCTGACTGGCTGTCCACAAAAGACTGAGAATTTTATAACCAGGAACTTGAGTAAGCTACATGAGGCTCATGTTAAATGTTTAAAAAAGCCAAAAGATGAAAATGCAAGTCCTGTTAAACTAGTGACTAGTGAAAATGATCAAAAAAAAATCCCATGTACTCAAATTTGGAAGAGAGATGATCCACGATCTGTGCTGGCAGGAAATATTTGGGGTGTGGAAAGTGGAAGTGACCTAGTGCTAGTGTAACAGATGAATACAGCTGTCCTGTCCATTCCCAGACAAGACATAGTGGAATTTTGCTTAGTAAGAGCTGGGGACCTCCTGGGTTTAAATGACCCCCTGAGACCTGACCTCACCAGCAGTGACAGGGAGAAAGCAATGCTACACTGGGACACCCAGGTTACAAGAGTCTCATCTTTCAACTCCTCCGTCTTCCTGCAGGGTTAGGGTTAGCCAAGAAACCTAAAAAATTAAGGTGGAATAGGTGGAGAAGATAATGAATTGCACTACATCATTCACTGACAGACAAAAAACACATCTCTTAAGACAGTATGTTTTTATTAAAAAATGTGTTTTACTTGAAGTGAGGCAACTGCTTAACTCAACCTGAGAGACAAGTGCATGTCTGTCCCCGCTTGAAATTTGTAAAGATACTCTAATTGAACTAAAAATCTAATTTTAATATGAGGGCCAACTATGACAATAAATTTGCTGTGTTTTAAGGCATGAAGTTCCCACATTATGTAGCAATTGGCCAGGTATGCGGAGGTCAGAAAAAAAGGCAACATTAACTGTCTGCTGGGAAAATGTTTCTGTTGGCTTTTATTTCTCCCATTGAAAGTGTTGGACGTATGTCAACACAAGCAGCAAACTGCAGCAGTGTATCAATGTAGTCAGATCTCATTAGAAAAGGCAGGTCATGCAGTTTGTTTCTGATATTCATAAGTGACAATGGTGTAGAGAAGGATGAGCAATTGTTGATGTGGGGGGAGAATTTACTTCATTAATTTATAAAACAGCTTACTATTTCACTCATGAGTTTATTATTTCCTATGGGCAGACTTTAAGCCACTTGTCATGCCTGACTAGACTGGGAATTCATTTTAAACAATGCTAATTGGGGGGATTTTCTTTCATGGTACTTTGATGTAATATAGGGCAATATGTTTCATGAAAGGGCTACACCAGGATGTTATTTACTTCTTGTTGTTGGTTTTTACTTCCATGCCAACATTATTTTATATGACATTATCTTAATAATAATAATAATAATAATTGATGGTTGATATCTCATTTAAAAACCTCTCATTTTCAGTTAACAATGCTGCACGCCTCATTTCTACATGCAACACATATCAGCCAGCACCATATTTTTTTGTAATAATACGTAACAGCATGGATGGCTCCCAAGACATGGTTCTTATCTCTTCTATTTTAAGCCATGCAGAGGAGCCCCTATAGAACAGTATGGCAGATCCCACCCATTGCCTCCTAGCTGAACCCGATCTCATATTTATCATCACAGGTGGAGACAGATACACAGCTACTGAATATGTCAGACTTTATTGCTATGTAGATTAACATGTCGGGGAGTTCAGAGTTTTCCGACAAGCCTATAAAGCCTAAGCTACAATAATATGGCTTGCGGTTTAAATATTATGTGATTTGCACTGCAAACCATAACAGAAGCATAAGCTGCAGGATTCAATCTGACAACAAGGATCACAAGAAAGTTGCACCTTAGCAAAAAGAATTTAAATTCCTGTATCTTGCTTCCTCAGCATATTACCTCAGAGCTCACACACTCATCCCTGTTTTCTATGGTGGCCCTGAAAGCTCAACCCACTGTGAAACAGCACGGGCAGGTTGAATAATACATTGACACTTTACAACACAACAGCATAAATAAGTATGCTAACCGTAAACACAGACAACACAACCAACATAGACAACACAACCAACACAACCAAACAGACAACACAACCAGCACAGGCAACACAACCAACACAGGCAACACAACCAAACAGACAACACAACAAACACAGACAACACAACCAACACAGGCAACACAACCAAACAGACAACACAACCAGCACAGGCAACACAACCAAACAGACAACACAACCAACACAGGCAACACAACCAAACAGACAGCACAACCAAACAGACAACACAACCAAACAGACAACACAACCAAACAGACAGCACAACCAAACAGACAACACAACCAAACAGACAGCAGAACTATACAGGCAACACAACCAACACAGGCAACACAACCAAACAGACAGCACAACCATACAGGCAACACAACCAAACAGACAACACAACCAACACAGGCAACACAGCCAAACAGTCAACACAACAAACACAGACAACACAACCAGCACAGGCAACACAACCAAACAGACAACACAACCAAACAGACAACACAACCACACAGGCAACACAACCAAACAGACAACACAACCAACACAGTCAACACAACAAACAGTCAACACAACAAACACAGGCAACACAACCAAACAGACAACACAACCAGCACAGGCAACACAACCAAACAGACAACACAACCAACACAGGCAACACAACCAAACAGACAACACAACCAAACAGACAGCACAACCAAACAGACAACACAACCAAACAGACAGCAGAACTATACAGGCAACACAACCAACACAGGCAACACAACCAAACAGACAGCACAACCAAACAGGCAACACAACCAAACAGACAACACAACCAAACAGACAACACAACCAAACAGTCAACACAACTAAACAGGCAACACAACCAACACAGGCAACACAACCAAACAGACAACACAACCAAACAGACAACACAACCAACACAGGCAACACAGCCAAACAGTCAACACAACAAACAGACAACACAACCAGCACAGGCAACACAACCAAACAGACAACACAACCAAACAGACAACACAACCACACAGGCAACACAACCAAACAGACAACACAACCAACACAGGCAACACAGCCAAACAGTCAACACAACAAACACAGACAACACAACCAGCACAGGCAACACAACCAAACAGAAAACACAACCAAACAGACAACACAACCACACAGGCAACACAACCAAACAGACAACAAAACCAACACAGACAACACAACCAAACAGACAACACAACCAACGCAGGCAACACAACCAAACAGACAACACAACCAAACAGACAACAAAACCAACACAGGCAACACAACCAAACAGACAACACAACCAACACAGGCAACACAACCAAACAGGCAACACAACCAAACAACACAGGCAACACAACCAAACAGACAACACAACAAACACAGACAACACAACCAACACAGGCAACACAACAAACACAGACAACACAACCAAACAGACAACACAACAAACACAGACAACACAACCAACACAGGCAACACAACCAAACACAACACAACCAAACAGACAACACAACCAACACAGGCAACACAACCAAACAGACAACACAACCAACACAGGCAACACAACCAAACAGACAACACAACAAACACAGACAACACAACCAACACAGGCAACACAACCAAACAGACAACATAACCAAACAGACAACACAACCAACACAGGCAACACAACCAAACAGACAACACAACCAACACAGGCAACACAACTATCGAGTCTTCAGCCGGCCAAGCCGTCTGACTCTGTATAATATAATTTATTTACAGTTTTTTTACAATCGCTATGACAATCCTAACAATTTTCCTAGACTCTTAACACACCAACACACATACAGCAATGAGTGTTGATCAAATTCTGATCATACAAAGAGTCATTTAGAGGTGTGTGTAGTTCTCAAAAAATCTGTGACATTGGCTCCTTTTCCAGTGATTGCGTATGGGTGAAATGCTGTTTGGCCAGTATGTATAACTTGATGATCCCATATACTTGTGTTGTTTGTACAGTATTTGTATTGTCTGTATATGAAGCAGGTTTCTGTCTTTGGTTTTCTATATTTACTGCATATGTGTTGATAAAGAGGATTTCTTCAGTTGATTGCGTTTGGCATGCGTTTTCTTTAGTGCGGTCTGCTCTCATGGTGTGCACAGGGGAGGACATCATTACAGAGACAGACTATAGTTAAAGCTAAAGAGCTTGCCGTCACAGCGCAGCTCCATTCAAGCTCAGCATCTCTTTATGGTTGCTTTACCACAGTCTGTCTGGGCAAAGGGTTCAGGCCAGTGTCTCTTCCTCTTTTGTCTGCTCTCCTGGGGAACATGAATGGGAGGTTGGGGCCCGAACAAAAGGCAGATCATGGGTCTACTGGGGGGGACAAATGAGCTTAGTTTGGGTAATGGCAGCCAAAAGGAAAGGGAGGTCTAGGGAAGTATTGAGGCTCACCTAGGGCCGGAACAGGAGGGGAGATGAGTTCTTCAGGATAAACAGCTGAGATCCTCCTTCCCACACTGCACATGCTCCGTCACCATTTGACAACAACATAGTCCGTACTGTCTACAGGCGGAGGAAGGGAGCGAGACGGAGGATTGGGTGGTAAAAGGGTGAGAAACACCAGCTGATTCTGATTGACTGTTTCTCCATGGTAACTGTTAGCTCTGACCAGTGATGTAGTCCCAATAAAAAGGAGGGTGAACTATGACCTCTGGCTGGTGATCATCAAAAGAAAATGTATTACACAGTTTTTATTTCTGCCTCTTTACACCCAAATCTTATATATAATTACAATCACTAATCACTACTATGTGATTTTGGATTCCAAGAGTTTATAACACAGAGTTTTGTTTTAAAAAGTAAAAAGTAGAAAAAAACTTTATCCTCCATAATGGCCTAAAAGCAGTATTATTTCTGCTTATTAACTGCTTCTTTTGCCAATTAAATAATCCACATTTTAAAAATTTAAAATGCCGCTGTAAATTCCTTTACCACTACAACTTGTGAGCAACAGCCAGACCTTTTTTCTTGGATCAAGATAAGACCTTTTCATTCAAAGGCGCGCGAGTTGAGATTTTTCTAAATGTCACCTTATCACAAACGGCATTTGAATTCCACTCTTTCACTTGCTTTTGTTGCTTCACACTTTCATTTTTTTTTTTGTTGAAAAAAACATTTCTTTGTGCAAACGCCTACTCTTTCCCACACACACACACTCCTCACCGTCCCCATGTCATTCCCCCCAAATCCCTTGTGGTTTTCCTTGTCTGCTGCTGCTTGCTTTTTACCCTTCTCCATAGACTTACACTGCAGACCACAGCATGTATGAGCAGAAATATTGTCTATTTATAGTAGAACAAGGAAAAAAAGATGGCGAAGTACAACTGTATTGTTTTTGCATACTACAATATTGTTTTCAAATCCATTCACTAGTGCCTATACACATGCATATCTGATATTGGAAACGTATCTCTCTGATATGGATGTCACGGATTCATTGATTGATATCTGTGACTGAATTGATCTTCATGACATTGACTTTTCGGAAACCTTTAACTGTAACAGATTATAAGTAAGCACCAACAGCACATGCACATAAGCAGTCCACAAAAAGTAGAAGCAGGAGTAGAATTCAAAGTGATGAGACTGTCTTCACCAGAAAAATTACAGCGTTGGATAATTTTTTCAAAACCTTTAAACAACTTACAATTACTTTTACAAAAAATACAAAATAGAAATTCTTTACTCACGGTCCACTTGCTTGCTTTTTCTGGGGTTTTAACTGCATTTCATCGTGTTCTTGACAAGAAAGCTTTCCTGACCTCTTGTGGTCGTGCAATTAATGACTTATTTCAGAGCGTTTATACCAGTTTCAGTTGTGTTTTTTAGTCATCCGTATCACACCGCTGTATTATGGCTTTCATTTCACTCACACTAAATGCTCGTAGACACAACCGGAAACACAGTGACTTAAGACTCGACTTGAGACTCGTCCTCAAAAGACTTCAGACTCGACTCGGACTTGAGGTGCGGGACTCGTAAACAATGTTTATTTTTTAGGAAACGTCTGATGAGCGTGCTGTTATTCCCTCCCTCCATTACCTATAACCTGCCTACGTAACATGTAGCATCAACAAACACTGGCAGCTGCTGTGCATTCATCATAAACTTTGGCTTTAAAACTTCATACAACAAGACCCAAAGAAAGACGCACTGAACGCAAATAGGTTAGTAACCTGTGGTGAGTAAACATGTTTAGCTCAGCATTGGCCATCTAACGTTAGCTTGCTTCTTGCTTTAGTTACAACCTACAGGAGGTTTACTCCAATTGTCGTTCATTATGAAAAGATGAATGAGCGTTTCTTTACTTTCCAAACTTGTGGTAGTCAATTAACATAATTATTTACGTCCCGCTGGCTGCCATCACCCTTACAGTCTATACAATCACCTTAATTAATTATTGCCATTGGCTGGAAAGAGGTTACAGGTTTATTGTTGATCATGTAGCTTTACAGTTTTATTTAGTTATAACATTGCACTGGTTTGAGAGTCTGCAGGATGTGTTGACTTACAGTAGTTTAAGCTGTCACTGATTGCATTGCACATTACATGGTTGTACTCTGTAAGTTAAAAACATGTTACAGCTTTATTGTTGACCATTTGACTTTACAGTTTTATTCAGTTAACTTTAGACTGGGTTTGAAAATCAACAGGGTTTGTTGACTTACAGTAGTTTATAAGTTTTCATTAATTGTAGACGCATTGTACATTAGGCTGCATGGTTGTGCTCTGTAAGTTAAAAATAGACAGGTTTATTGTTGATTATGCAACGTCACAGTTTTATTTAGTTAACGTTACACTGGGTTTAAGAGTCTGGGGAGTGTTTTGACTTACAGTATTTAATAAACCATCAATAATTGCGTTGCACATTACATGGTTGTGCTCTGTAAATGAAAAACAGGTTACAGTTACAGAATTTCTTATAGCTATGCAGTTTTATTAGCAACCTGGATTGAACGCAGCAGGTCATACAACATTCATAATAACCACAAGAGACTTGAGACTTGACTTGGACTCTAGCTCAAAGACTTGTGAGCATCTCTGGAACTAAGCACTGCCAAAAGTTCTTCCATCTGTGTCTATATTTTGTATAGACACAGATGGAAGACTGAAGCTGCTGCTCATGTTATGCTTTATGTGTAGACATGTAGTTAGGGAGGAGGTCGAGGTGAATGGTTTAGCGTACTATGCGCTCACTGAATTGTTTGCTTTGTTTAACCATAACTGCCATCTTTCCCTAACTGTAACCAAGTAGTTTAAGTTGCCTAAACTTAACCAAACATTGACCATAGAGGTGGCAGCAAAGAGCAACCAAGAGGTGTTCTTTGTCCCTGGTAGGGGTTCCTGAAAAACAAATTGATAGCATCTTTCATTGGACCCCACTTGACTATCAACTTCCCATATCTTACAAAATAAATGCCACCAGTTTGTAACACAGTCTCCAGGAACAATCTGAGATAACATCATCAGGGTTGTTTCTGCAGACTTCAGAAGGCTCCTCCAGAGCCCCAGAAGACATTATACAACTGCTTTTACAGGCCAAGTGGTAACCTAACCTTAACCATAGAGGTGACACATCTAAAAATATGTTTGTAGAAGCCATAAGGGTTTTTCGCTGATAAATGACCGATTTTATTATTTAAGGATGAGGATACGTTATATTCAACTTTTTTAAACATGAAGAAAAGTCATATCTCAAAAGCTAAACATTTAGTTGATGTATATTTCTTTAAAGGTTCTTTGTTAAACATGTAAAATCAATTGTTATTAACTGATACTCACTGTCCTGAGTGACATCTAATAGCACCTTGTTAAACAGATGATAACACAGTCTATTGCTGGTTGTAATGATGTCAGTGACGTGAATGATGACCGACGTTGACCTCTGGGTACGAGGCCGGCCGACAGGCTGACAGGAGATGTGTGAAGCGACAGGAGATGAGCTGCTGAATAATGGCTCCTTGTCAAAGCCTTTTCCACTGCTTTAGAAGAGCTAGCACACAAGGCAGAGCAGCCCAGGCTCCAATGATTGATGCCCACCTCGGGACTGGGCTCTGTTAGGCCGTTGGTGGTCCCTGAATGTGAATGAAATGTAGCTATTGTTTCAGTCATGTCACAATTCCAGAGCAGTCCACAATGTCTTCATTTGCTATAGTGGCAAAGGTATAAAAAAAATGCCATGTTTTGCAAATCTATTTAAGCTCTGTGAGGATATCTGTTAGAGAAACTGTGGTGCAATGAATTTTAATGAGTCCCAATCTCTTAGAAATACAATGAAAGAGGTGTTTCTATTGGAAACTGAGGCATGGGGATGTTAACTTTTATAGCTTATCTCCTCTGTTTATATTACCCACCAGTAAAGCTGGAGGCAGACACACAGCGAGGGAGGCTTTTCCACCTCCTTCTCTTCTTTTTCCCATCCTTATTTTCTCATTTCTTACCTTACCTTAAATATCTTGCCTGTCTTTGCTTTTGTCAAGAAGTGAAAAAACCCAGCAGTCAAACTGTATAATATTTCAAAGCGCTGTTATTTACATGCGCCAATAAAGCACCTTCGAGTCTCTGGAGAAAGCACCCGTCCATCATAATGCCGCAGCAGCTGTGATGGACAGAGGTGAGAGGTGAGGGCAGGCAGGTCAGCTGAGAGCAGAAGGTCCACCGGACAATAGAGCTTGGCTTATTTGGCAGCTTTGTACAAATCACATTAAGCAGCTGTGAAGAGATTCGAGTGCTGCTCTGCTCCCCACATCCATTATATTTTCTCAATCAGCTTCAAGGATGAGCCATTAGGATGCTATTCTCTATGTCATCATTGTGTTCCTCAGTACGCTCTAAATGGTGGTAATTAGCCTCTAATGAGCCTCTAAATTGTATTTTCTGTCATCTTTGTCCAGCAAAACATGTTGACAAGTTAAAGTGTTCAAACATAACCAAAACATTGACTGTAGAGATGGCAGATCAGAATTGTGTTTGTACTGGTTTTGGAACTGCCTGACTTTGAAGCCATAGACCATGGTTAAAAGTATACATTTAAAGGTGCTATATGTAGCTTTTTATAAAATGGTTTGTATGGTTACCTATGAGAGCCTGTATGCGGCTTCCTATGTGAAGAAATCGGGTCGGATTTTCTGTGAAATCCTACTGATGAACTCTACACACAGCGACAACACTGCAGCTAATGTAATGGAGACCACTCGCACCAAAAAACGTCCGGCTTCCAGCACAACACAGAGTCACACACACAAACTCCACGTAAAAAACAACAAAAAAGTTTAATGTGCTGAAGGTTAAACAAGAAGCAGATCAACGTTGGGCAAAAAAATGCAACGCGATGCTTTTGCAGGAATTCAGTGATGCACAAAATAAACCTTTCCACCATTTTTCTGTACAGTGAAGTGATTGCCATCATAACACCTGCCTCCTGTCATTTACAGAATCACATTGGATCCATTGTGGAGGTCAGAGTATTTGGGGTCAAAGTTCAGTTTACACAGTGAAATAGTTTCTGAAATCTTGTTCTCATTCAGCCCTTCTTGTTTCAGTAATTTAATTATGAAATTGACACTTATGGGGTGATCTTTATTCTTCTGTGGCTCAGGATGCTGCCATGATGTTTGTTTGTTTGTTGGAAATTAGTGAAACTGCTTTGGAAAGAAGTTAAGTCATCTCTGCCCACCGCCAACTGTGTCCTGGTGCAGTGTCAAGCCAAGATAATTTCCATGTAGATATTGTGGCATATGTAGCAACAGACTGGCTGCAGACACAATTGTGCTGCTGAAAGGTCACAGTTTCAATCTTCACAGTAGCCCATCAACTGCTAAAGTGTACCTGAGCAAGATACTAAAGTAGCCCATAACTGCTAAAGTGTACCTGGCAAGATACTAATAGATAAATGGGAGACATGCTATGCTTTTTTGGACTGTGTTGGTTCTCTGCAAAAACGTTTTTCGTACTAGGTCATACAGGGCAACATAAAAAGACAACATACAATGACAACATAAAAACACAGAAAATAATTAATTAAAATGAATTCTAATAAGAAATTTTAAAGGCAGCAGGCGTAGGAATTTTTTTTATTTTTCCTTGTATTGCCTTCATTTGATAGTGAAATGAAAAGGAACAACATGCAAACGTGGTCCTCGGGCACCAGGAAACCCCAATCACAAATGTTTATGATACTGGATCACTTGTAAATATCTTCAAACAAAGCAAATCCCTTTTTAGCTCTAATTATAATTTAGATTAAACTTTAAATCTGCAAGAATGGTGATTTTTGACCACATGAGTTAATTGGGAAAACTTGTTGGCTAACAGTTGCTCATTACACTAAGACATCCAAGGTATATGAAGCACCATTAGCGTTCATTTGGAGTCATGTTAGTGTCCAGCTGATGAATCTGTCATATATTCACCCTTTTGTTGCTCTGTTTTGGTCTCCACCAACTCCTGGGAGATACTTGAGGCTCTTTAGCTGCTTAATGCTCCACTGTGTTCACCAGCTAAGGGTAATTTGTTGGAAACGTAACGATCATGGTTGTGGTTAAAAGAAACCCACGTTGGCTTAATGAGAAACAAAACAAACAAAGTCTGATGTTTGCGTACATAATGAGAGTCATAACCCTGTGGCCATTTGTCATTTTGTCATTTGAATGTTTTGGGTAATTTGATAAAATGATGCTAAATGATTGACTTGAACGTTCAGCCTTCATGATCATCCACATTGCACGCACATCTTTAACTATCTATTTATTTCTCTGTCACATTTTAATTTGCTTTGTAATGTTTTATGCTGTAGTTGTTTTTTAACATTTACAACTATAATGGTAAGCACTTTGAATTGCTTTGTGTATGAAATGTGCTCCACAAACAAACTTTTTTATCTTGCTTAAATGACTTGTTAGAATGTGATGTTTTTGCACATTACAAATGGTATTCTTCCTGATGTTCAATACGGCAAACAAATGTTGCCTTCGCAGTATAGAAGTCTCTCTCAGCTAGTAGGCATGCTCATCTGTAAAAAGCACTGTTAATGATTCATCTTCTCCTGTGCAGGGATGGAGAAATGGAGGTACAGATGCAGAGAGGGAAGGATGGAGGGAAATGGGGACTACTAAGTGTTTATTAATGATAAACTAGCTTCAGAGACTCCAGAGGGCTCAGTGATCTCCCGAGGTATAGAGTCTGCTCTATTTATTCTCACAACCTGTCAGCCATTTGAAACAAAGAGAAAGTATATCTGGAGCCCTGCTGTGTTCACTTATAGAGCCCTGCAAATGTCTCGCAAACATGAATTACATCCAAATTTACCCCAGAGCTTTTCTTTAACGATGGCAGGTCTGTTTGAATTCTAATGGATTCAAATTATGTATGGAAACTGAGTGAAGACGAATGCAAGCTTTTAGTTGTAATGGTGCAGTTACTGGTATACTTTATTCTTGGGAAAGTAGCCTATCTACTATGTTCACAGTTGATTGAATAATATCCACTAGTGTTGTAGTCAAGACCGCCCAAACCGAGACCAAGTCAAGACCAAGACCAGAGTTTATCGAGACAGAGACAAGACCAAGACTTTTAGGGGCTGAGAGCAGTCGAGACTCAATTCAATTTAAATTTTCAGTTATCTCACAGCGCTTTTCATAACCAAGACCAAGGGAGACCAGTTCTCTGCATTGCATGGCACGCAATAAAATGTGAAACGAGATCATAGGTACTTCTCAAAGTGATGTGAAAGATCCACTTTCCCATTAAAAACACCCACATACAAACACTAAGAGCTGAATTTAATGTAAGCATTGCAGGGAGGGGTGACAGTCGTTAACGGTAACAACATGTTTTAGGGTTATTGGTTGCATTTGAAGTAATAAGTTTTACTTCCAATCAAAGTTAGGATGTTAACAAATCAGACAATGCAAGAGCAATTTATTGATATTCCCAAAGTTATGGTCTTGACTGATCTTGAAATAAAATCCTCAATGTCCGAGACCAAGACAATACCGAGTACAAATGCGGTCGAGTCCGAGACGAGACCAAGACCATCAAAAAGTGGTCTTAAGACCGGTCGAGTACTACAACACTAATATCCACAGCTGTGGTTGTAAACCCTGGTTCTCAGGACTGACATTAACTGATCCTGAGTAAAGACACTGACCAGGAAATAAAAAAGAAAAACGGTTGTTGTTAAACAACAACAAACAGTGTTTTTAAGTCCTCATGACCTCATGTCGTTATGAGAGTAATTACTGTCATCTCTAAGTAGCAAAAGCAGGCATAGCTTGTCTTGGGACGGATGTCTGGGTGCAGTTTTGTCAGACAATCATGATCATAATCTTTCTCTAACCTTATAGCAGAATTTATTTTATTCTGTTTAAATTTTTTGGAGTCAACAAACTGGAAACAACACAGCCATATTAAATTGGTATAATGTTGATATTGCTGATATGTTAGGAGACAGCTGCCTATTTACACATCCAGCAGACACGGAGCAAAATTTGCATTCATGGTCTTCGCTACCTCCGGACAAAAGATATTTGTCTCCCTAGACATCCAACTATGTTAACTAGCCAGTCACTTACTTTGCTGGCATGTGAAGGCAGCATACATTGAGTTTATTGCGCTTTTTTGATGAAAACTGCCTGCTACTGTAAAGAGTGGTGAGAGTGAACCAAAACAGAAAATATGTCATCCATGAAATCAAAACAATTAGTTGAAAGATGCTACAAAGCTATGCAGTGTTGAAGAAGACTGTAGTCATTGGATTATCTGTGGATACGTTTGACAGCTTTCACATTACAGTCATTTCACCCATTGTTAAAAGGGATATGTGTAATTTTTTTTAATGAAATGAATCACTTTTTTTATTGCCTGTATGTGAAGGGGTTGTATCTCACATAAAAATGGTCCTTGCCGAGTTTCTCTGTTTCCTCTGACGGTCAGTATGCCTAATCTTTTGTGAAGACTCCAGATCAGATTTTCCAGCATGTGCACTCCCGAGCCTCTTGCCTTCTGCCTCTTGCCAACAAGATGGAGTTCAACAAAGTTCATCAGTTTGGCTTGAGTGATCGGGAGACCTCAGTTTTGTTTTGCAACTGACAAATCTGACACAGAGTTAGCTTCCATCCATTTGGAAAGGTAAACTAACATTACTGCAAAGCATGTGAAAATTATTGTCATTTTGGTTGAAGTTAGGTCCCGCCGAGCATTTGCTAACCTTATTATGTCAAAGTGTTGATTTTAGCCTGCAAGAAATGACCTAACAGTACAAAGCAGCATGGACTCAAATATTGATGTCTCTGTAGGAGTCCTGAACATTTGCCCATTTCCCTGCAGTTTATGGACATCGCATGATGGCACTCCTAGCGTAGGATGTCTGGGTACTTCAGTCTTAAAAAATCTAGCATTCTAGCAATCTACCTTTACCTACCATTTGACATCAAAATGCACAATAAATCTTAAATTACGCAACCTACATGATGGAATGATAATCTGATGAATGATATGAAGCTAGTGTTCATCAAAGATAGTCTACAGTGGTTACAGTGGTGTTGTTTTATTCCTCTCACAGCTCACCCTTGTCTGACCTGTATCTCAGCAGCTATACTGCACATCTGTATGCCACCAGCATTGCCAGCCTGAAACACAGTGAATGCAGCCTGGATGGTATCTGTGCTCCCTGTTCAGGGTAATAATCACACACTGCAGAGATGCACTCTTTGGAACAGTTGCGGGGAAATGACTTCCATGTGCATGTGTAAGATGTGCTGCTGCTGCTGCTGTCTGAACACACTGAGTGCTCATCAGTCTCTGCCATGTTTTTTTTTCTCCTTTATGTTCACACTTGCAGCTAATACACATCACTTTAGCGCATATAGAGTTTGTGTGCGCCGATGGTGTGTCCATAGTTTTTTTCACATTCCTCAGCTCTGTGTGTGCGTGCAAGGACATCTGTGTGTGCATGTCGATGTTGCTTATACACGTCTGTTCTGCTGAGAGGCGAAGCTATAGCTTCAGTACCAGCAGCCTATAATTACAGAGGCAGCTTCAGTGTGAGAGCAGAGAGCCTGCTGGGTAATTGCCACTAAGAGCACCAGAGGAAGTATGGCTCCTTTACGTCCAGCACTTATTCAAATGCTTCAACTCGAGCCATTCCAGAAATTGAGCGGGAGCAAAAAAAATACATATGCCAAAATCCCTGCAAGGCAGAAAACAGTCAGCACGAGTCACCTTTATAAGAATATTAAAATGAATACTTAATAAACTACTGGACTGTATAAGAGACGGCAATGTCATGACAACATCCAGTGAGAAATGGGATTTTAGATACATAAGAGCTGGGTTGGTGTCTGAGTAGTGAGTTTTTTGCTTAAGTAAGATGTATGTAATAATTCTACAGCAAGTTATATGCTCGCTTGTGTTAAGTGTTTGGCAGTAAAGACCGTATGTGAGAATGTGTGAACATATGACTATTAGTTGAAATACTAACAAATGCAAATTAAATTAAGTCTGCAGATTAAAGGAAACGTTGTTTGACAAACAATTACACTTACTAGATTTTGCACAGTGCTCATGGAGATAGTTCAGTTCATCAGGTAAGTTTGAACCACTTTGAGTGTTATTGTCACTCGTTTGTGAGAAGGTCGAATTTGGAGTGCACACGTATTCAAGGCTTTATGGTAAAACCACTGAAACAGACCAGTGCGAGCTGACAGGCAGGTTAGCGACTTTATCCTGTCAGTTTCTCTCTTTACAAATACAAGTGTTGCAGTATGAGAGTCCTACCTGACAAGAGACTATGAAGTGTTCATGTTGCGCGATACGAGAACCACATACAACATTATTTATCAAATTGGGTCGGACTTGATGAATTTAGTGCGAGGATACACATGTAACAACGTCCGGTTTTCAAAATAAGGTGTCTATACAGAATGGAAATCCATTAAAAGTAAATGGACACACCCTCCCAGTCTCTCCAAATCCTGTGGGAAACACTGAGTAAAAAGCACATTTTGACTATTTAATTTACGCAATGGTTAAAAAAATAAAAAAAAAACCTCTTCGATATTCCTGACATCTACTCCAGCACCTAGTTCAAACTCTAGAAATGCTGCATCATATAATCCTCACAATACAATTAATAATAATAATAGACCCTCTCTCATCTTTGAAATTCCCCCAGTTTCTGATGTGTTCTGTAGTCAATGTGTCACCTCTCTGAGCAACAAATAACTCATTACTACCTACAGTGCCTGGGTAGCATGTACTGGATCTATCAATACCAATATCAACACTGATATCAAACACACTGTGGTTAAAATATATGACTGGAAAACAAATTAGGATAAATTAATGAATGAATGAATTTTACATATGGCTGTACTTCCTTTGTGTTTCTGACATCATGATCAAGCAACACAAATCAGTGTTCCTCGTCCGTCTTATGTGGCCTCTTCAATGCATGCTGGACAGTTAATTACAGCACAGGGCAATAAATACACACACACACACACACACACACACACACACACTGACACACAAGCATGCTTTGGCAAGCCAGTAAAATTTGAGACATCCCTTAGGATCCCAGCTGTGTCTGAGGGAGCTGACAATTTACTGCAAGTGAAAGCTGCTTTCTCAAATATACAACCAGCTCAAACAGCCAACAGCTCATTGTGACATATTTGAGGCACTATCAGAACAGAGCTAGTCATAAAGCAAAAGCACAGCCATTGTAATGTTAGTTGGGTTTTTATGGAGGAAGATGACATCTATTCGACTGATTTAGAGCATGCAGCTGAAATAGGTAATATTGGCTCTGCCTCTTCTGATACCCATATTTCCTCTCAAGAATACCTCTATACACCTCCAAGAGGTCATGTGCTATATACTGGAAATGTAAATTTGCGGAAATGTGCGCAATAAAACAACGGACAGTGACCTCAATCCTACCCACTCTCACCCTGGACCATTTCACCAACCCAGCACAAAACTGGTTATACATCTGAATCCTCAGTATGTACGGCAGTAAATTGCATTCTATTGCTCTGCTCCAAAAAGACAGGGAGGGCACTAAAACAATAATCTACACAAGTTAGGCCAAATCCTGGTGGGGATGAAGGAGATCGGGTTCAGCACTTGTATGAGGGATTTATGAGAGACACCAATGTGAATGTAAAACACTGCAGGTAGCCCACAGCTCGTCTCAGCTTTCAGCAGCGCTCTTATTTGTTCAGGACTAAAGCCCTGCTGCAGACACAACTCCTTGACTCTCCTGACTCTTCTCACTTTCTGGAGAGTCCACACTGATCAATTACTGTATAGAGGAGGAAGGTGTGGGAGCCTATACACACTCAAAGTCACTTGTGTTTGAATACGCATTTATACCCTCTGTAAGGCACTTTGGGATGACCGTGTAAACAAATGCATTGCAAATAAATTTGGCTTTGACCTGACTTGCTTCTTTAGAGAGGCTCTGTATCAATCCGTCAATCACTATGACTACTGTAAGCACGGAGTCTGTGGACAGGACTTGAAAACCAGAACGCTGCAACAAAATAGGGTATAACATGAAACCAGCAGGGATTTGTTGAATCCAAATATTTTCAGGAGTTCAGTTTGGCAAACTGACTCTGTGGTGGGCTTTGGAGCCTCGCAGCATGATCTCACCCCACTGGGCCACAGCAACAGTTGAAAGCATAAACTTGAGAGAACTTCTGAAAAACCCAGCAGAGGCAAAACATAACTTTTCCCTCAACTTCAGCACATTAAAGATAGTACAGTGCTGCACGTCGATCTTGGCTTTCCAAACTGCTGCCCTTAGATGACCAGCTTCTGCTTAAATCATCCTTTAATATTCATATCTTTTTTTGTGTGTGTGTGTGCATGTGCATGTGTGTGTGTGCCTTCAACATGTCTGCATTTCATGGGAATGTGAAGAAATATCTTTTGCCTTTTTAATCACCGAGAGCCCAGGAGGGTTGGGTATCACTGCGGCTCCTGTTGTGTGATTGGCATACGCTGCTTCTTCTGTAATCTCATTGCATGGCTGACTGGCGCGATCTGTAGAGTCAAAGAGAATAAGGACTTTTCATTGACATGCTAGGAGAGTCCCAGGACTGAATGGACAGACACCAGTGGTTTCCTTGCTGCGATTTCCCCTTCTATGGCATACAACCATGCTAGTGCCTGACGGGGAGTGATACAAAGAGTTCAGTGTGTGAATATCTAGGTGGAGAAAAGAAGGACAGGATCTCGGTGTATACAGTAGGTTGGTGTCAAACCCAAACACAGACTCTCTAAACATGAGGACACATGACTAAACAGATGGTGAAAAGACTTAACACTGACACACAATACACTAACAGCTTCCAGCTTTTTAAAAAGATTTTGATATTTTAGTTTTGTTGCAGAGTTGGTTTTCAAAGTTGTTGGATTTAGGGAACACACACACTGGATGATTAATTGCATTTCAGGATGACATAACTACCAGAGTGCTAACCCTGTGGGACAAAATCTCTCCAATAAATCCTGACGATTTAAGTCTGTGACCAGCTTACACTACAGCAAGACAACTTGTGAAAACTAAACTTGTTTGAAATAAATGCATTGGTTTCAGCAAGATTAGGAAGGAAGGGATCAGAGACTTGAACCTTTACACACTACAAGATGACCCGAATGACTGCCAAATCTATTGTACACTAAATCTCATCTTCCGAATCAGATGTTGGCTAAAATGTGGCTACAGTTGCCCTAAAGTTGTGCAGGTTTTCCATCTAATTTTCTGATACATCCCTAACTTAAATTTTTATTTATTATTTATGAAATGATGACCCCCAAAATGTTTTGGTTCAGTCTCATCTCCCTCATCAACCTCATTTCCAGAAGCAACAAGCAGCTGTTTTTGCAGAAAAAGCTCTAATAAACCCATTGTACACCACCTGCTCAGCACCAAAGTTAGTGACCAGCTGGTGAACATGGTGGAGCATTTAGCAGTACATTCATACTCCTAACATGCTTACTAAAAGTATATTAAAGATATATTCTCCTGAGCTTTAACATACTTATCAAAAGTATAATTTGAATAAATTTGTAATGAATATATACTTAATTAAGCTTAAAAAAATATATTTATTTAATTCTTAGTAAATACTATTTAGGTGTACGTTGTGGAAGTACACTGTTAAACAATTACACTGTTAAACAATTACACTTTTAGTGTGTTACAAATATATTTATGCCAAATATGCTAATTGTGTAGGCTACTGCAAAATACTGTATTATTTATGTAATTGCCACATGTTTCAGTCTGATTTCCAGAAGTATGATTTTTAAAACATATTTTTTTAACATTAAAATATATTTTTCAAAAGCATATTATTTCTTATATTTTTTTTAGTCAGGTAAATAGCTAGTTGAGATCAGAGTTCTCTTTCATAAGTTCTCTTTCATAAGGGTCTGTATGTTTGTGTTATTTGTTGTACCTGTTTAATAACATTTTATTATATACAGCTCCTTGGCTGAATGTACAGTAGTAATGTTTTTGATCACGTTGTAATGGAATAACTGAGCATTAACTGTGAGGGGTCCCTTGTGGAAAACCATTTCACCTGAACCTAAATGGTTTAGTATCATCAGAACAGTTAGATATGATGTCATATTGTGTTTCAGTAACTTTAAAAAAATAAAATAAAAATCAGACAATGGTAGTCAGATAATTAGAGGTAATATTGCTTTGATATAGACAAAATATTTCCTTTTCCCTTCCACAGATGCAGTGTGATAAAGCAGTTTCCAAATCCCATAGTGTCTACAGTTGCAGAAAATGCAACAAGTCTAAGATAACCGACCCTCCACTCCAAGGATAAGGATTGTGACATTTTTCAGTTTGGTTCCACCATTTGTACTGTATGCTTGTGACGAAGTATCTTCACTACAGCTGAGTAAGCGCTTGGACTGCCATACCAATGAGCCTGGCTCTTTGGCATTGCTGTCAAAGTTGTATGTTTGGTATGTAAACCTGTGTTCAGATCTGGGCAGAGTGACGCATATGGTGTCAGAAGTGACACGGTTTGCCGTGAGGTCATCTGAGGCGTGCCCAGTGACCAAACCGCATGAGGGACCCCCGTGGGTAACATTAATGATGGGATGTGTATAGTGTACTTTTCAGTAATACTGGTCATATGTTATCATTTTACTGATTTTATTTTATTTGATTATTTATTTTGCTCAAGATGTGTTACATGCTGCTGCACCTTTTAGAATTAAAGTTTTTTAGTTGTCTGTATGTGTGTGTGTGTTGTAAAATACTTTTTTTAAACCAATTTTTATTAAAAAGAGCATTTTGCAAGATATTTTTAATGCATTAATAATCATGCTAATGCACACAATGCTAATAAAAATGTTCAGGGAACACATTTAAAATATATTTAAACTGTTCTTCAAGTATAGCACAAAAGGGTATTTTAAGTTCATTTTAAAGAAGTATATTTAAATTACAGTAAAGATACTTAAAATAGGTCCATTTTAACACAACTATTAAGTAAGTTAAACTATTAAGTATATTTAAATATATTGCAATTATCTTAAAGTTGACTTTAAGTATTTCTAAAATGACACTTAACATACTTTAAGTTGTTCCAAAATAACACACTTAATATACACTTAGTATAGTACAATTAAAATATGATATAAATATAAAGTGCATACAAAAAAAGTGCTACTTATGTATATTTCTTTTTCACCTGGGTAGCCAACTGTCTACAAACCCTTTAGCCATCACCTAACTAATAATTTACAGTATAAGGTGATAATAAGGGACTGTTAATATTTACAGATTATTTTTTACAGAATTAAAAACATCCACTGAATTTTCTCCTTATAATGCTAATTTGCTATTAAAAATGCCAATATCGCTCATTTGGAGTTGCTTTCTTCTCCACCTCATTAACATTAATTAAATTTTCAATTCATTTTTATTTAAATAGTGCCAAATCATAACAGAACTTATTGCACAGTTAAGTGATAACTTCAGTGACACCATTTACATAACACATTTGATCAATTGTTAATAAAACAAATAGTGCTGCTTTAAACGTCTTTGTGTATCGGATTCACATGGAACACACTCTTTGCCGGCAGTGGTCCCAGGTAGTTGTTCCACTATGGAGGGATTATTGGGTCAGAATTAAAGCTAAAAGGCTAAAACTAGAAGTCTAGAAGGCAGGTGAGCCGGGCTGGAGGGAGGATTATAATTCATAATGTGATAACTTCAACTTGATGAAAGCGTTTCATTTCTTTGGCCTCATAAACAAAGTCACCAGTGAAAGGAGCACTATCAGCATGAGTATCGTAGGATAATCCGTAATATGTTTGTAATTCAAAAATGAAATAATTGTGTATCTGTTATTTGTTTCAAAACAAAAAACTAAATAACATAAATACATATATAGTCTATGTATATATTAATATATATTAAAATACATTATTTGACATTGTCGTTATGCACAAAAGAAATGCCACAATTACTAGGTGTGGCTTGCCATAAATGCTGATCTAAACATCTGAAAGTGACAACAGGACCTGGTGCTGGAGGAAGGAGTGGTTTTCTGCTTTGTCCCGCCAGTCCAGCATTTATTTGAACAGATGGTGGTAGGTGACTGGGGTTAGCTTTGCTACTATCGTCAGTCCTCAAACCCTGCACAAGCTCAGAATCTCGAGGAAAATCTGGGAGGTCCTGGGATGTTTTCCTGAGTCATTCAATTTCACTTTTATTTTACTTTACACAGGTACAAACAATGCAGAGCGCTGCCTTTCCCTGATGGTTCATCAAACAGAATTAAACCCAAGAAAGGCAGTAAAAGATCTGAAAGCCCCAGAGCTAGAGGAGATGCTTTTTGACTCACAATAATGCTCACCAGGTTTCATACATAAGTAGGCCTAAATAACTAATTGGCACAACAGGCTGCATGTAAAATCTTTAATCTAATTAACTAACATAATACTATATATTACACTGGTGAATTAAATGTCGTAAAAATACAAAAACAGAAAAAACTCCACAGATTTGTTTTGGAAGAGTTTTGTTTTGACACAAATGTGGTAACAATAGATTTTGGAACCTAAGAGAGTTTATAACATTGATAGCGCCATTAAAAGAGTAGAAAGAAGGCAGGTGAAGTTATTCACATCCCACAGCTTCAAACTCCGTTATTTGCTTCCTTTGGTAGCAATGCTAGCCTACTCTTTGATATAAACACAAGTCAAAACCATACTGCCACTGGGCGTCACATCAGGGGGTACAGTGACCTCTACTGGTTGAGTTTCCACATAGCAAGCATAATTATTTGTTATGAAACTAAAAATTAAATAATAATAATTAAAATATTAATTGCTCCTCAGCCTCATATCACGCTAGTTCACGTTATCGTAATCAGAAATTACAGGTTACCAATATGGTCTTAGAAATGTTTCATTAACAAGCAGAACTATTATTGTACTATTTTTAGTTGTTATTTTTAATTAAGTTATCTAAAAAACTTTTTCAATTTCAGTCTTTGTTTAGTTTTACTAAAAATGTTATTTTAGTTTAATTTTGGTAAACTATGATCACCTTGCTAACTACACGACACATGGGCGATCATTTATTTTGAATGTTTTACCCGTTACTTTCGCTTCCAAAGATCCAGTGATCCAGTATCCAATGATACCCAGACTAATAGCGCTCCATTCACTGGTGACTTTGTTTGTGAGGCCACATAAATATTACAACGCTTTCATCAAGTTGAAGTTATCACATTATTAAGAATAGTCCTCTCTTAGCCCTGCTCACTCATTCTGTTTGGTTTCATTGCAGTGTGCTCTTTAACACTCAAGCTCCCCCTGCTGAACATAAGGTGCCTCTGCACACCAGCCGTTTCAAACCCAGCCTCCGGTATTTGTGCCATGCCCCCTAATTTGCATACACTCCTCAATCCCAAACCTAAATGCTTAAATGCTCAATCCTAAATGCCCAAATGCCCAATCCTAAATGCCCTAATGTCAAAATGCCCAATCCTAAATACTACATGCATTTTTGATTCAGACTTTTAGTTTCTGAGTTAGAATTTCAGTTTTAGACTTTTAGTTTTAATGTTGGCCCAATAACCCCTCCATAGTTCCACAGCAGCTGGATGAAAGTGGGATTTCCAGTCAAATTGCTGTGAGCACTGAGCCATAGCTTGATTGAGGGGCTCTTCAAAGACTAAGCGAAGGGCCTTTTTCCGGTGACTGATCCTCTGTGATGACATGTCAACCTGAGCCTAGATTGATCGCCAAAAGTCTCCTCAATGTCCATAACCATAACACTGGATCATCTATTCGCAGCCCGAAACTCAACCAAGTATAGCAAGTATAGCATTTATAAGAGTTAGCAATCCGAGCTGTGGCACAAGAGCTGAAATATTGAGTTACATTGTGCGTTTCCTCCTTCTTTGTGTGCCTACTCATCTTTTCCTTCATCATGCTGAGAAGAAGTGAAAAGATGGAGGACTAGCCCTACTCCCTCTCTGACTCTCAGACACATTTGTACTAGAGGAAGTCCCTCTGGACTGGCACATGGCTGTAATGGCCTGTCTGGCCTCTGAGCAATTGTGGACATATAAAGCTATTGGATCCCTAAAGCTATTATTGTATCCATGCTGCTCTGCCCATTTATCCCACTGAAATCAAATAAACGGCCTGACTACAGCCATGTGACTGCTCAACCAGCAAGTTTTGTTTTGTACATGTTTGGTTTATATACATGTTTGATTTCTAGCATTTTGTATGGCCAGTTTACACCTACAAACATGTCAAACTAACTTATAAAGTCTAAGCCATTCTAGCAGAAATGTATGGAAACAGCATTTATATTGAGCTTTATTAGCCTATGGAATGTGTATTAGGTATTAAATTCTAACCCATCTGGCTTATATAAGGATATATGATACCAAAACCAATGATTCATCTCTGAGCTGCAGGTTTTGGCCAAATATTTAGTGTGTCCTGGCAGAGCTACCACCTAGACCCCTTTAAATAGTCACACATCTGGGCTGTAATCACCTATTTAAGGGGGAGCTTTTTCAATTTACACCCGACCCAACCATCCAAGGGGGTCTGGAGGAATTTAGCTGTTCGAAGTGTTTAGAAGCTTAACAACTAAATTTTAAAGCATTTTGAAGCAAACATCCTCTAATGAAGTAATAACAATTTGTAATATTCATTTTTTAAATAATTTTATGTTAAAAGATACCTTATTGTAATGAGTCATCTGGATCAAATATGAATGACTGTGTGTCTATTGATCTATATAAGGTGGCCAAAAAGAGTAACGATAGACTTTTTTACATTTTGACATTGTATTCTATCATAGTTTCCCAAAATCACATCATTTACAACAAACTGAACATGCCAAAAGGAGCAGCATTTGGTTAAAATAAGAAACATCCATAGAAATACAGCTATGGAACCAGCTTTTTCACATTTTCATGTCAAACACAGGTCAAATGACAAAAGCACAAATACTGGGGAGTTGTGGCTGGACCAAGTTGCTAGAACGGATTTTGTCAAATTTGTGAATTTCTCAACATCTCTCGACAAAATTAATATCCGTAACCAAGACAAGCGGGGATTCTTTCTCCTTTGAACATAGATTTGGATCATCAGTGCATTGGTTAGGTCCACTTTTGCGCTGGAAATGAATCTCGATTGGTGCCAAATTTTATGCACATTATATGAGCATAAAAATAGTCGACATTGATACTTTATTTGATACTTTCTGAATGTTGGGGATTACTCGTGCTCATAAGGAAATATGCTGGTATGTAGAGACACATAGAGCTTTTCCTGCCTCCTGCAACAATATCACACACCACCATGGGGATATAAACATGTGGCAGCTTTCTGCTGAAGAGAATCTCTCCACATGTCCACGTTAGACTTAATGATGACATCAGAAGATTTAATAGCTGTTTTAGATTTTGACTCTCGATGTAGATGAGTCATGCAGCTGCAGAACAGACATCTGCATGTAGTCTGATGAGACCACAGTATTGTTATTATCAAAGCCAGGTTTGAGCTCAGTCACTAAGTTTGGTTAATAAAATATACAGTTTTCAAAAAAATATGCCTGCCAAGAGTTGAAGTGTGGATTCATAGACACTGAAACCATGTCTGAATCCAGTAGCTAGTAGTCTAAATCTCATTATATGACCTGACCTATCACACAAGTTTTAAGGAGGATAATGACCTCATCAATGCAGTTTTCCAGCAGCTAAGAGCCGCCCTGACTGCTTTGTTACAGCAGAAATAAGGCAAAATCCTATTTGTACCAGACAGTGATTACATCTTGGAATGCCGTATTTATGGCAGTACAACAGTGGGTGGAACGACATTCAGCAGCAGGCAGGCAGGCAGGTCACACTGAGACTGATACACTGGGCCACTGGCATGGTAGACTAACGTCTGACCTTCAGCACATCATCACTTGGCCATTAACCAGGCGGAGGGGAGGTGAAGAGCAGTGTTTTAGTAGCCACTTTGTGAGAGTGCACTGTGAGCTGAGTTTGCTATGTAAACACATTTATCCTGGGATGTGTGGAGTGTGGACATGCTTAAATCTACTTCGCTGGCACTTTGCTAGTGTTGGTGGTAAAGTAGCACTCAGATATAACACAGGCTCATCACTGTCTAATAAATCAACAGAACCCATCCCACACAACTGGGGCTTAAGCTCTGAGAGTGATCCTCTGGTATGATTTCTGGCACATGCCTTTGGATTTGCACAGTAAAGTAGCACCAAAAACGGACTGTATCTTCTAACACGAACAGCAAACATATCTTTTGGTAAGTATGTAGCCCAGCGGCCTGGCAGAGCGATAAGCGATCCATTCTAGAGAGATGGCAGCCTGAATAATGCAGACGTTTGTTCTGTTTGAATGAAAAGGAGTTGGCACTGGTGCTGCTCTGCTGGCAGATGATCCAGTGGCAGAGTGCCGCCCTCTCTCAGGGAGAGGAGAGGGGGTAAAAAAAATAGAGTTCTCGAAGAGAATCCGCCTTCACATAACCACCAGACCAGAGGGGAAAAGGAGGAATCACACATTCCAACAGTTTTCAGGTCACAAAGTTTGCACCTGATAGGTGAAAAAAAATCTTACAAAGATGTAATTGAGCTCAGAGGAGGTTGCACCGGGGTGTAGCTACCTGTTACTATCTGGCATCAGCCCCCCCCGAGAGCTTGTACCCATGGAAACTGGAGCCTGAGAAAAGCGCTGTGCAAGGTGCTTTTTCCTACCCTTCTTTTCCCCTTTTGCTGACATTAATTGGTTGCCAACAGCACTTGACTGTAGCTAGTTGAGGCCTCCTTCTCGGCAGGACTTTAGCTCAGTCCAGAGAAAGCCGGGGGCCAGATGAGTGGAGGGTTTTGCCAACTCCCAGCGCCAAGCCGCCAGGGAGTCGGAACGTTTGCATTTGGCGTGATTAGATAGAAGTTATTTGTCACACAAGCCTGGGCTAAGCCTATGTCTACTTTTTCTTTGCATTGTATAAAGGAGGAAATTATTTCATCCGTTTGTTTAAGGCTACTGATGAAAAGGTGAGGGACATCATCAGCTTCCTCCTAACTAGGTCACTGTGTTATTCAAGTCCAGCAGGAGACTGGAAACAGAAGGCTGAATGTTTAAACTCCCCCTCACCCACCGCTGGATGTCTTGTTAAAAGATGCCACAGGAAACTAAGAGAGGAAAAATGGAACAACCATAATTTCATTTCTAGAACTATCAAGTTTAACACACAAGAAGTCTTGACTGATTTAGCAATTTATTTACACCACAGTGTATCCACTGGATTATGTACTGTAATGGGCCCAGTATGAATAGCAGGAATAATAGCAACTGTCAAGTTCACCATTATATAAATCCCTAAACTGATATGCTGTTTGGGCTCTTTATAACTTTTTAAGGTTAGTATTCTCTTGAAACGCTGTCATCAAGTTGAGGACCATTACAGAAATGTATCCTATGGCTGCCACTGTTGAGTGCCTCATCTGGAGTCAGGAGCCAAATGCCAAATCATTAGTCTTAGCGGTCGTCGACATGCCAATCATGAAGCCCCCATTTTTCAATTTGAAACATTTGTGATAGAAAATATACCTCTTCAGAAACTCAACTTTGGACAACCCCAGTCAGCGGCTGCCGCTTGAGGTGTCAGTGGCTGAAAAGAAGAGCTGAATTGCCTGTAATAAGGTCTCTCTCAAGTTAAGAGGTGCGACTCTCAGTGACTTCAATATGATCATCTTACATGAAATGGTTTGAGGTTAAAATGAGAGACTGCCACTGAAAATGTGAGCACCTGCTCAGCCATAAAACTTTCAGAAATTATTCTGGTGAGAAGTACAAGGGCAGTGAGGTGAATGATGTTTGTTACTTTGCTATAGGCTTTATGTAGTCAATCTTTCATTGCTTTTCCTCTGAAACACTGCCCATGTTACCATCAATCTGTATTTTTCCTGACTTGACATAGAATTTCAATTGTCCATATGAAATATTTACACTGATGGTATTGCTGCAGCAGAAATGGTTCAATATGTGTTAAACATCACCTTCTACTACTCACATTGTGGTTTCAGTCATAGTATTGTTGATGCAGTCTGTAGTGTTCATGTTCACAACATGATTGTACCGTATAATACACTGTAGCACTTGTTTGCTACAAAAATGTTTCAAATATATTTACATTCTGTTTAACAATTGACTTTTTCATAAAGATTAAGAAGAATTATGACTGCATAGTAGTATTAGCAGTTAGTAATAAAAGTAATATGTGTGATTATTATGTGTTTGAATGAATGTCAGGTCACTTTACATTTATTTTGTTATGTGCACCTGTGTTACTTACAATTTTGTATGTCGATTATTTCTCATCAAACTTATACTGGCAGGGTTGTCTGTAGTAAGTTGATAGCATTATGTTTCATCTGAGAGGTCAGCAGTTTTTCATTGTGCATTTTCTAGTTATCCAAAGGGATAATGGTTGAGAAGAAGGAATCAGCATAGTTTATACATTTTATAGCACAAGCAAATCCACACGTTGATGACGCTTCCCGATCAGCTCACTCTCATTAGTCGTATTTCCATCAACATATTTTATGAGCATTTTTAAGTATTGCGTTAGAAAGGTTGATGGAAAGGGCAACATTTGAAAAATTTCCTTAATTTCACTAAAAAAAGTTTTTACACTTGCTTTACTACACATTCTTTTTGTCAGATCAATGGTCCTAAGGAGCCTAGCTAATCCCACTGTCCCACTTCAAGCACTGCACCCCGGTGATTGTCAGGAGGGACAAATCTGCCCCAAAATCAGCCCAATTATCCTCAAGTGTGTGGCCAGCATAAACAATCTTTTATTGCGTCATTGTCACTTAGTGTTGCCTTAGAAAATATAACTTTTGCTGAACAATTATCACTGGGCCACTAGAGAGGGGAGAAAAGAAATTGAGCCAGTAAAACTTAATTTATGTTGGGTATATGTAGATGTACCTGAAGTTAGCTAACATTAGCAACCATGAACTACTGTTGGTGAATTCAACAATTCATTAGAAGAATGTGTTCTTTCTTCTTTTTAAAAGGTTTAATTATAATGTATGGTTTTTGTGGTTAATTTTTACTGCATCAGACAATTTCAGAATGTATACCTTATCAATCACAGACATGCAAATGAAATGCGTCTGTGCCTTGTAAGGTTTCTTGTGTCCCTTGTTTCGTGTTACTGTACTTTATCTGCCAAAATAATGTATTTGGTCGTTTTTTATTTGAATACTTACTTAAAGTGGTACTCAGTTTGCGCAATTTTACACATAAAGGTCAGTATACTCATCCCGTGGTGTACTGCTGTGTGTGCAGTCTTACAAAATAACCCGATGATGTCATACAGGATCATAGTAGAATCCAGCATTTCTTCAGAGCTTGACCCATGCTATGGAGAAAACACAGATATCGCCCCTGCTGCTTCGATTTTGACTGTTCCTTTTGGCTCTAACTAGTCTCCCTGATTGTAAGTGCAACTCTAAATTCACACATTATATTTATTATGCAAGTATTAGTCACAATGCGATACCCATAATGATACTATTATACAATGAAAGTAAATAGCAAATGTCTAAATATGTCATTATCTTCATCACAGTTATCATACATATTACAAATCAGTATTCTACCAGCTGAGCTACTTGGCTCTTGAGTTTATCAGATTTCTGACTGTGATCAAAGCAGAGCTTTAAGAAGTTATGTCCTATCCTCCAAAGACTCTTTCTAAACACACTGTTAGCTAATTCTCTGTCGCCTCCCAAGCCAACACTGTCTCCCCCAAGGCCACCCACCCCCAAATTTGGAGTGCAGCCCGGAGGCATGCAAAGGTAATGTGGGGGGAATTCTCCAATCAAATAGCTGTGGGGGCCTAGCGCTGCTGAGCAGTGAGGGCTTCCTCTGCCTGCAGCACTCTCCTAAGCTTTGTTCTGCCCGTTATCTTTAGCGGCAGATAATCCTGGATGCTGCATAGATCACAGCTGCTTCGCCAGGAATCAACCACCAGCTCATCCTGCATGTTAAACTCATTACATATTCAAAAGGGAACTAAATCTCCTGCATATCTGAGTGTGTGCGCATCAGCCTCCTCCTCCATCCTCAAACAGACTTTGCTAAAGGCATTTTTCATCCCCCATTTAACCTTCCCCTTTTATCCTTCCCCTTGTTCATATTCACTCATGCTCTAAGACTTGGGGAAACAGTTTAACTTGAAACTTCACTTTGGATTCTTTGGCAATGAGCTAAGACAAAGTAGCTGTTGACACACACCTAAAGATGTGTCAAGATAGATAGATGTGTGTGGGGGGGTGGTTGTGTTACACAGTTTTAAGTCTCTAACCACCATGTGTGCCCAAAGGAAATGGCAGTATCTGGGTATGAAAAGGTCAGAGATTGGAGGGTCAAAAGTTCAAACTGACCAGCATCTGAGGTTACACATTTTCAGATTTTAGAAATATCCTGGAGTGCATTGTGTAAAAGCAAGTTCCAGTGTTAAGAATGGGACTTGGACACGACCTGTCAAACCCAGAGTTTAATTAAAGCTGTGTTAACCAATATGTCTATATTCACGGAGGATCATATGATGCTTTGTGAAATGGGCTGCTTGGAGTGACATACCCATAGAAAATGATCACCCAACACAGCACTTCCCATCCGTTCAATTGAGTGTTTTATCATCCTTCTGCTCATTGACAGACAATGATAGTGACTAGCATGTGGCAGCTAAAGATCCACGAGTCATGATCATCATGATCAGAGCTTAAAGCAGAGTGAATAGTGCATGTACATTTGTCATTTTGTCCACTCCAAATGAATACAAATGTTGCTCCATGTCTGCTCGATGTGTAAATAGCATGGATGTATTATTAGAGCTGGATAACGGACCTAAAGATGGCGCCTATTCAGTCCAATGAGAATTGCTCGCCTGGGTCATAAGCCAAAAAAGGTTTCTTACTTCCATGGTATGCGGACCACTGAATATATGCAGTAGTGTTTCTCCCACTGGCCCCACCCACACGTTCCCACTTGGCTCATGAACATGAAGCATTGCAGGGGAGTTTTACAAGTATAGAACCTCTATGACTCAAATTCATAATAGAAAGCGTCATAATTGACCTTGTTTGCAGTCTAGGTGTCCTGTGAACAGCTTTACAGACATCTCTTTTAAAATGGATCTCTATGGGGAAATGCTTTATGGGCCACAGGGAAATTTTCCCCTGCAACACCGCGAGTGGCCACTGGGCAAAATCGGAAACAGGGCTGAACGGCAGTGCAGTATCCAGAGCTGTGTCTCAATTCAGGTACTTCTGTTAGTACACTAACTTTTGTAGTGCATGAATTTGAACAGGGTAGTGTTGTCTCACATCAGACACAGCTGTTGTGCCCTTATCGGAAATGATAGTCACAACATTTTACCACTTTTTTTTAATGGCAAACTGAAAATTAATGAAACTTAAACATGTAGTATCTAATTTACTTAAGTCCACAGGAACTGTACAGGTATCACTTTTACATATTAATGAAATACAGAAAATTTCCTACATTATGCAGCTGCTGTGATTTCCTTAGAACTATTTTAGAACTCTTTTAAATTTTCAGATTCAGTGCAGCAAGACTGGAATTTACAAGGTAAATGTGGCTGGGTTAAACATAAAACAAAAACATTTAATTTCACTGGCTTAAATTATTTACAGAAAAATACAGCTTATTTTAGTTATTTGCTGTTGCTTGTTATTGTGATTTTTTCTTGCCGTGGTTAACACCTGAATAAAATGAAACAGCTTGTTAATATTAAATATAGCTCAAATTGCATTTAATGTTACACACTGACCACACCTGACTACACAACCTACACTTGCCAGTGCTTTGCAGTGCTTGGACAAAGAGCTCCAGACAACAGTCTATTCAATTACTTAGTTAATTAGTTAGCTACCTGCTTTACAGATATTCAGACTATTGCTACTGAAACTCAATTAACTAAGATGGCTAAATCCACCCCTAAATGGGATCAGATGTATACATGCTCATTAGCCCATCTAATAACACTATATCCCAGCTATCTTATTTGGATTTCTCATGAGAAGGATGAGGGCTAACCTGGGCCTCTGTCCCAATAAAAGGATAATGACATGGGCTACTCTAAGAGCAATAATAATACCATAAATGAACAAAATCTTCTGGATTAAACAGGAGAGAAGTTGCGTGTATTCCCTTCAGTATAAACCAAATCTGGTTAAAGAGATCAAGAGAATCACTACAGAATACAATCTCCAATGACAGAGCTCAACTGTCTGTTGTAGCACATGACTTGTGTGGTTCACCAATAGCTCGTACAATTTATATGCTTGCAGTAATTACATCATATTCTAGGATCTGCACTGAGGGGATTAAGCAGCAGATTGATCTACAGTGGACATGTGTTCAGCAATGTAAGGTAAATTAGTCCTGTTAATAATACGCTTGTTTGCATGTGTGGCTCAGTCAGTGGCCGTTTATCTATGTGCAAGTCCTCACCTCCACGCTTACCCCCTAATCCTGTCCCCAGACAGGCTGATGCCAGATCAGCAGTGACTTCAGGCTGAAGGGACCCCTGTCTTTACAAATAAGCCTACTGGCCTGAGGATCAGCCCCCATAAGTTACCACTGTAATGTTTATTTGTGATGGTGTGGGTGAGGTACTTACACTAACCGCTCTGTTAAAACCTGTGAGTCACCAAGCTAAATCATGATTATTTTCTGCATTTACTGAGCAGCATGGAATAGAATTCAAAAAAGGGAGTAAATTGATCACTGTAAAATTTTATCTTTAAATATAAATATTAACATTAAACATTTAACTAGAAAATACTAAAATACTCTTCTGAAATGCAAATGATTATATAGTATAGTGAACATACTTTAGATTTGGTAAGACTTAATTTCACAATAACTGAGTATAATAGTTTCCTGGTTGGGTTTCCTGGGAAGAACTGGTCATTTAGTTCTAACTTTACTGACATGTAAAATAGAAATTTCCTCATAAGAAGAGCACCATTTAAACTTCAAGTAAACATGAATTGTGTGCTTGTCGGTGTTCACAGACATTTTTAACACCTCACTGGAGACATGCCATGTGCCAGCCTCCACTATCATCCCTGTCCCCAAGAAACCAAGGACCACCGGACTAAACGACTACAGACCCTGACCTCTGTGGTTATGAAGTCCTTTGAACGCCTTGTGTTGTCCCACCTAAAATCCATTACAGACCCACTCCTGGACCCCCTGCAGTTCGTCTACAGAGCCAACAGGTCTGTAGATGATGCAGTAAACATGGCCCATCACTACATCCTCCAGCACCTGGACTCTCCAGGAACCTACACCAGGATCCTGTTTGTGTATTTCAGCTCTGCTTTTAAACACCATCATCCCGGCCCTGCTGCAGGACAAGCTCTCTCAGCTGAGCGTGCCTGAATCCACCTGCAGGTGGATCACAGACTTCCTGACAGACAGGAAGCAGCACGTGAAGATGGGAAAACAAGTCTCTGATTCCAGGACCATCAGCACTGGTTCCCCTCAAGGCTGCGTTCTTTCCCCTCTTCTCTTCTCCCTGTACACCAACAGCTGCACCTACTGTCACCAGTCTGTCAAGCTCCTGAAGTTTGCAGATGACACCACCCTCATTGGGCTCATCTCTGGTGGGGATGAGTCCGTCTACAGGTGGGAGATCGACCATCTGGACCGTGGATATGGTCAAGGACTTCAGTAAGAGCCCAGCCCCACCCTCCCCCATCATCCTGTGAGACTCCCCCGTCGCCACTGTGGACTCCTTCCTCTTCCTGGGCATCATAATTTCCCAGGACCTCAAGTGGGAGCTGAACATCACCTCCCTCACCAAGAAGGCCCAGCAGAGGATGCAGTTCCTGCGGCAGCTGAAGAAGTTCAGCCTGCCAAAGACAATGATGGTGCACTTCTACACCGCCATCATTGAGTCCATCCTCACCTCCTCCATCACCATCTGGTACGCTGCTGCCACTGCCAGGGACAAGGGCAGGCTGCAGCGCATAATTTGCTCTGCAGAGAAGGTGATTGGCTGCAATCTTCCATCACTTCAGGACCTGTACTCCTCCAGGACTCTGAAGGGAGCAGCAAAGATTGCAGCTGCCCCCCCCCCCCCCCCACCCCCGAACACAAACTGTTTCAGACTCTCCCCTCTGGCAGGAGGCTGCGGTCCATCAGAACCAAAACCTCTCGCTACAAAAACAGTTTCTTCCCATCTGCAGCTAGCCTCATTAACAAGGCCCGGGTCCCCCACTGACACTCCACCCTTGCAAATGATACAAATGTCTCTGCACATGTAAATACTGTTTCATCTCGTGTCGGGCTCAGACCCGGCACGTCGCACATATTTGTTGTTGATTGTTGATCGTTATTGTTGTATATTTTTATATTGTCAATTCACAGACCCAGAATAATGCACATGTATATATCTGCAACTTTGTTCTTCTATTCCATATTTATATATTTCAACATTTATTTATGTTGACTGTATGTTTGTCTACGTGTAGCACCTTATCAAATTCCTCTTATGTGTAAAACACTACTTGGCAATAAAGCTCCTTCTTCTGACAGACACATTTCATCTTCAGATTTGAAATGCCTTACTAAGAGGTAAGACAACAAACCTGCTTTTCGAATCTACAGGCTAACATTTGACGTTTCCACAAGCTTCCCGGCTTTGCACAGGGGACACCCTGCTGCCACTCTTCTCCCCATAACACCCGTAACTCATTACCTGAAAGACACCTAAATCTGTCAAAACTGTCTATAAACCAGGATCAATTTCACCTCCTGACATTTATTTTTATAGGCACTTAATAGCTGCTAAGAGATCAGCAGTGTCACTTTGTTGATTAGACAGAGAATGTGTGAGAGCAGAATGAAATTATGTCTTGAACACAATTTAAGATTGGAAAGGGAACGCGCAAACTCCCCCATTGACTATCATTTCTGTCGGCTGTGCTCATTATGACCTTCAGGCTCTTTAAGTATATCTGAAGGAGCAGTAGAGATAAGAAATGCTGCACGCTTGTTTTTCTTAAAATCAAAGAGCAGGCCTTGTTCATTGCAGACTTCTTCTGTTCTCTCAGGGTTTTGAAATAGGTCAGATTACAGTGATAAGACACTGGCTTCTTATTTTACAGGCGACATATGGATTGGAATTCACCACCACCCCAGTGCATGCTCAGAATTTCTATCAGGTACTCCTGTCCACAACCCCCCTTCCTTCATCCTCCTGCGACTACCTCCACACTTGCCATCATATTGTTGAATTATCATGCATTGTTTGAGGAGCGCAGAGGAAGATCAATGTCCGATTATAGCAAACACACAAAGTAAAGCGTTGTGATGTGAAAGCCTGTCAGAGCTGTATACGAGCTGCAGGAAAGAAATATATATGCTACATAAGCTACATCTGGTGAGCACAGGTCAGGGAGAAGCTAGGGGGTCCACAAAGCTTTTGATTACACTACAAAGTCTTTAAAAATGCACTCGGGTCAATGGCACATAACTTGGATCGATAGCGCCTCTGAATCAACAGCCTTGTGGGTTCGTCTTGTCAGCTTGATTAGATTCAGGAGGAAAGTGGGTTGATGAGTAAACATGACAGCATCAATATTGCATGAGACTGAACATCCAACAATTTCTTTCTTTAATGTCTGTAAGAGATCTGGGTCGAATCCTCTTAATACTCTGAAATGAAAACATTTTTTTTTCATGGATTAAGCTACCACATTGAAAGTGAACATGCAACAGAGAAAGCATCAGAAGCAGGAAACCGTAATATATGAAAATCAAAGTTAACTACAAAATCTGAAATGTGCAGTTTCCCAGTGCAAAGCCATATGCAATTAATTACCTGATACAACAGCACAACATCGCCATAGGATGACACATAAATGACACTTCTGTAAAATAATAAAAGCCACAAACCACATTCCTGCAAAAAAAAAAAAAAAAGACTGAGGCTTCACTTCTCAAACTGATAATTCCAGAGCCATTAGAAGAAGTGGAAAAGGTCTACCTTGTTTATATGGAGCCGGGGCACTTCAGTGGCATTGTCAGAGCTGTAGCTGCAGGGTGCTTGTGTTTCCCCAGTGAACTGAAGCAGATGTCAGCAGAGACACCTGCTCTGGCTCAGCCTCCTCCTCCGCTGCCTGCCGGCCCGGGCGTCGGGGGTCGCCGTCCTGCCCCAAAATACACCCATCTCTCAGCCCCCTGGCATGCTATTGTCTTAAGCACAGCCGCGGATTTTGCTCATTAAGACATTTTCACACATTTTTCATGATCTGTTGCATGACCATTCCATGTTGTAAATTAAGAGAATGATTTCTGTTAACTCATAAGCAAAAGGGGTGTCATGCCTGCCTTATTGGTGCTAAAATATGACTGTGATTGCTTTGATGAAAATACCTAAATTAGTGATAAGCACGAAAAATAAATTCTAAGAAGCTTACAGTCTCTTACCAAGGGACTAGGTCCGGGTTAGGGGATGGGTGGGGGTGTAAGCGTGTGGTGGTGGTGGCCATCTGTTTGGGATGTTTATGGTGGGCTTGCATCAACACCCGTATGATTGATTGACAGTTGGGTAATCCAGTATCCGCTGTTGTAAGTGGGAATCTGGGAGGCGTGGGGCTAGGAATTTCAGTGACGAAGGATATCGAATGACGCAGCCTTCACAACGACAAAAAAAAGTCAAATGTTGTGTAACTTGACAGTGACGGCTGAGCTGAGATCTTAGGCCAGAGGTCCTGCTTTAATCAGGCCCCGCTCAGCAAAGACACAAGGAACAGTGACCTACATCCATCCTCATCTGAATGACAGATGTCCCCGTGTCTTTGCTGCAGAGTAGTAGTATGTGCTCATTCTTTAGTGATTTAGTGATTACTGCTGCACGCCACACAGCTCAGGCATTCACAGCTTCTACAGCAGCAAACAGTCTGAACTAACTGAGAGTATGTTCTGTGTAATTAATTACACGTAACGCTCTAAAATTCAGTGCTGCATTGTGCCTGGATGAACGACATCATTACACAATAAAGATGATTTTATATGGACTATGGATTCAGATGAGCCTTTACAGAAAGTAGATGTAAATGCACCTTTCTAGTCTTTTCGACCACTCATAGCGCTTTTACACTACATGCAACCTCTTACCAACTGGACAAGGTGGGAAACAAGCCCCCATGGTCTTGGACCCCTACAGAGCCCAACGGTTCCAAGTTTAGCTTGTGGCAATTAGTTTGTGTGAAATGTCATTCTTGACTAACTTTGACCAAAGAAATCTTAATTCAGGGGCCATTAATTAGGTTCTTCCAGAGCTTTTGACTGCATCTTGTGGTCTTCTTATGAAAAAAGCTAGAAAGTGAGTTTTTGGTCAAACCAGTTGGACAAAGATTTGCATTTAATTTCCAATTTAGCTTGTTAAAACTTAAGCATCTGAAGTTGAAATAATTAGAAATGATGCCAAACATTCACTGCTTTCAGGTTCTCTTACGTGGTATTGGTTGGTCATCTATGAAATTAAACTGAGCGTCTTTCGGCTCTGTGCTGTTGGTCAACCAAACAAGATATATGAACATGGCAACTCTGTTTTTTTGTTTTTGTATTTTCTGATATATATATTTCTTATAAAACAATTAATTAATTGATTAATAAAAAAGACAAATTAATCTAAATTGTTCACTGTGCTTTGGTTTAAGCTTTTTTTAAAGTCTTTGGAAAATATGCACATTTGATTTCTTTCCTAAATTGAGGTGAGAAGATGGATACCTCACTTTGTTGTACCAAACCTGGCAACCTCACTGAGAGTCCGGTGAGCTGCACACAGTCATTGCGCCCAGCCAAAAAATACTTACATCCCCTGCATATAACTCTGCCTAAAACATATATATAAATCTAAAAACATGTAGATTATTCAGCTTCAGGGTGTATTTCTGCACTTTTGACAGAGCCAGGCTAGCTGTATCCCCCTGCAAAGAGAACCACATTAGAAACCAAATGCACTGTCTAGCATGTCCCATTAACAATGTACTTACCCGTATGTGTCCTTGAGCAGGGGGAGTCACTGTCTATAATACAAAATCCTTTTAAAATTAGAAAGACAATATGTAGAGTGGGCAACAAAGGTAGAACATCACATTGTTATAAGACAATATGTCTGATACTTTGATATGGTTGAGCTTCTGTTGCCTTTTATCCACCTTTTGTGACTCAGTCTGTGGATCATAGTAAACCTCATATCGCTTTTTTCCTTTTACGTGATAAATGACTAAATTGGTTCATTCATCTGCACAGTCATTACAGCAGAAATCTGCTGTCCAAATGGCCTGGCTAATCTTGGGGCGTACTGGTAACGGGATCGCATCTATCACATTACACACCTGTGTTGCTGTTCTTCACCATAAAGGCAAGGTCAGATGTCACTCTGGAGCGCACACACATACACACAACCCCCCCCCCCCCACACACACACACACACACACAAACAGCTAGCTTCAAGTCACTGGTATTTTAAGACTCTTTCTGCACCCACTCCATTGCAGGAGGCCAAGAGCAGACTGCAGAGGTGCAGTTTGTTTAAACCTAATCCTTTAAAACACTTGGGGTGCACAATTGTAGACCAATTTAACCACTGATTAATCAATAACACATGCCAAGACCTCACTACATATGAAGTACACTGTAAAAAGTTTTATTATTTTTACTTTAACATTCTGTTTTAAATGTTATTCCATTTGCTTGGAATGTTGATTCAATTGAATTAATTGATTGATTTACCAAAAACAAGAGTGAAACAGAGCAGAATACGATAACTAGTAGAATTAGGACCTTGATTCATGAAACTTTTCAAATTTTTCTTTGTATCAATGATTTAAGTAAAATCTTCATGTATGGGGGCCAAGTTCTTATTTGTCAGAATCATTTCTTATTAGTTTTTACAGTATGTCATTACAATACAAGCCAACCAATCAGACTGATTAGCTTTTGTTTTTAATATATTTAAAAAGCATACATGTGGGCAATGATTGAAAGGTGTCGAGCCAGGCTAAAAGGGCGGAAGGTCCCTGACTCAATATAGAACCATCTAATATGACCTATATCGCCTTATAGTAGTTTTGCACCTGCCACACAAAGCTTTTGTCTTTTCTGTTTGCGACTATTGCACCGTGTGCAATGCTTTTAATGGGAGGCAAAAGATGTGATTTGATCAATCATGACTGATGCCAGGCCCACAACACCTAGTGAAAATGTATTCCTCCCATTTCCATCTGCACCACACATGCACCACACGCCTCTGGCAATAAACTTAAAAGTCATACACTATGCCCTTGTGCTGTGTGCCTTTGACTGAATTTGAGCTGCACACCATTAGTTCACATAAATAAAGCCCTCTAAGCCAAACACTTCAAAGATGTGTGTAAAGATTAAATTTAAAAAACCAAATGTGGGATTTTCAGTAATATTCACTGACAGTCCTAAAATGAGAAATCCATCCTGAGATGTTATCCACCCAGCAGGCTTTGCAACTCAACCTTAGGACTGTTGATAGGTCAGTGGTGTCCTCAACCAAACTGGCCAAGCAGATGGTAATTTGTTAAAATAAATTACCCACCATGAATCCCCCATACTGGGATGATGTAAATAAGAGAGAGAAAGAGATCCTGTCAAGTCTGCAGTTCAGTTAATAAGCCTGTTTAAAATGCTTAATAGGGAGAAAATTTCAGAATGTCCGTCAGATCCCTCACAAATATCACAGACACATCTTGTGTTATTAATTATTAGTGAAATTAATTAAATGTTAGTTGTGTCCCACACATTGTTTTAATACTAATAAGAAAAAGAATATAGATGATTTTATTTGGGTAAAATATGTACCTGGCATCTGGAGATAGGTTCAGGTTAGGTCCAGTAATAAATTCAGTCTGTAGTTCTAATCTGTAATGCTGAGATACAATCTACAGAGCTGGACTCATTTCAAATGAACACATTTGGAAGATGATGGGTGGTGTTGGTGAAGGCAGTTCATCAACTGTGGCAAAACTCAGTCTTTGTCTATGCTTCTGACATGTTTCAGAATTACTGACTGTTTCATCAAAAAAAAACACAAAAGCCTGATTATAACAAAAAATACAACATGTTTCAAATGATTTTAATTTTACTGTTTTGTGTTTAGCTATATCCAGATTTATCAGCTACAAGTCCTATGCATCACTCTAAATGTCCTCTGTACTGAGAAGAGGACTGAGGTATTTGTTTGGTATGTCGAGTTAAGAACAGACTTCAGAACCGTGTCCAACTTGTTTGACATCCACTGATCGGCCAAGGGGTTGCTATGCAGCACTCGCTGGTCCTTTAATGTAGTCTAGGATTCATTTGCACTTACAAACTACATACCTGTGAATATGCCATGTGTAATTGGATACAAATGTGTCGTCAATGTGTTAAAGGTGCAGTCACACCTGTATTTACCCTGCACACACTTGGGTGCCAAGTGTGAAAGCCCTGGTATACCACTACCGTGTGTGAGAACAATTGTAGCTCAAATATAAAACTTCAAAGAAGCTATTCAAAGCAACTATAAAAGCTTTTTACAATCAGTACAGTTCAGGTTATAAGGGACTTTGATGACTTACACTGATCACAGTATGTCTGGGTTTAAACTGCTGATAGCTCACATTTTCTGCCAGTACAGCACCTTGTTCAACCCTAAAAAAGGAAAACTGCAATTTATTACAGTTTGGGTTTTATTTTCATAGCCCTGGTGATTCGTTCTATTGGTTATGATAACACTGAAAGTAATTTCTTATACTGTGGAACAGGGTGACGTGGCTAGAAATACTTCACACAGGGCAAGAAACAAAAGCAGTCAAGCAATATTTAATGGTATTGAACAATGAACAATATTCACCAGAAACTGATAATTTTGGTGACATGAAATAAATGCAGCATAAATCAGACAGTGTAGTTTTAATTTTAAAGCTGCATTAATTCAGAGGCTAAATTCTCCACTATGTTCACTTGCTTGTTGCTCTCTAGTGCTCTGCTCTGTTCTCTGAAAGTAAAGGTTAGAGCGTGCAGGGTGCAGAACAAACCCACAATGAATGTGATTTTTTTCCTATTGCCTTCCAGATGAGATGAAATTTTATTGAAAAGAAACTAATGCCATTCATTGCTCACTGCCCAACATGGTGGCTGTATGGAAAGGAGCGGTGACAGATGCTCACAGAGGAGTATCATTTCAGAAACTCATTAAAATGAATGAGGAACACTAGATGGGGTCAAATGTTTTTATCTGTAGCCAACGGGAATTTCAAATTGATTGAACATGCTGAGAGAACGGGAGGTTCAAATGAAAATTATTGGCATTTTGTGTCTTTGATAGACACCTCACTGCTGGCTTTGCTGACACTAGAAATTTCACTTTCAGTCATAGATATTAAGCCCTTTATTGCTCATTGTTAAAATGAAATTAAAAGGGCTGAATTCAGTCACGGTCCACAGAAAGCCAATGAATTATAGAAGTTATTCTATTTCTCTAGAGAACGAGAGGGCTGGAGAACCAATTCATGATGGTGACATTTAAATAAAGCACATTATTTCCCTTTGTCGATACCCGACAGGTTCTACATTTTGCATCATTGTTGACCTCTGTTAGACCACACAGCTTTTACAACTCATGTCCTCGTAAGATTTAAAGCCGCTCTCAATAACGCCACTTAAATATGACCAATGCTTGGTGATCCTGAACGAAAAACACCTATGGTAATTATTCATCTTTCCATTAGACCACCTATAGTTAAAATAAATTCTCTGTCAATCACACTCCATTGTGATGGTCCATGGCATTCACTCTTGATGTGCGTATTGTCCTTTTCATATTTACTCTGACTTGCTCTATAAAGCTAGAAATCAGCATGCTATATACAGAACTCAAACAAAGAAAACATTCCTAAAAAGGATTGTTTTGATGTGTGGTGCTGATCCATTCATTAACATTGCAAATGAATATGAATATAGTCTAAATATAGTATGGTATCTTTTTTCCTCAAATTTAGGTTACTGGGACGCAGGAAACTGTCTTGTCTTTAGCTGTAGTCCCTTAGGGTTTGTATTCTCATCATCAAAGCACTGCAAGTTGAAGCTACAGAAGAAGAAGTACAGTTTGCTTAAACACACACTTGGTTTTTGGCTTTTTTGTCATGTTAACTAGCCACAAGGCAAAAGTAGCCACCGTTACTATGATATATTAATATATGTTAAAGGATATGTTACAGTAAAAGTTTAATGAAAGCAAGTTCCAAACCAAAGCAACAGAAAAAAAATGTCCCTTCACTTAAACATGCAGATATTAAAGTATAGGTTTGGATTTGTTTATCTTAATACAATATTCATATACATTGAGAAATTAGTAAATATTCCTCCTCTTAATACTGGTGGGAAAGCAATCCCTAATAAAAATTAAATGCGACTACTCAGTTGCACAGTCTTTGTGTCATGCAGAAGGTATTCTAAGTTAAGCCAAAAATAACGTGAGGTTTCAGCATTATGAGTTAGCCAAAGGTAGGGATTCTTCCAGGCAGCCGCACGTAGGTTTGTTGCAGGGATACAACACCGGTGTAGGTACAAGATTTGCTCAGACTGTCAGTTCTTCTCAGGTTCCTGAATGTGATGTATCAAATTAACACATTATGATTGGCTATATGTATAAATTTAAAATCCAATGTCCTGTCATCAGTCATTTTAAATGTGTGTGTGCAACGTAGGCCTGGTTATTGTTGCTTTATCTACTACTACTTTATCTTCTGTCAATAATCCATGTAAAATGATTGATGCTGACATGTGCAGGGTGTTTTGTGTATCAAGACTCGTGGACTTCTTTCATGTGTTGTATGCTTACGAGTAAATATTGTGTGTGGAACTGGCTAGTGGAGACCTCCTGACTATCAGTAATTTTAACGCCATTTAAAAGCTTAGGTTCATTAATGTGTGCAGCAAGACGTTGCACCTTTTTTTTTTTTTTACCAGTCTGTTGTTGCAAGTACAATTTTCTTAGCAGCCATCTGCTGGGGCAGCAGCATCAGAGCCCGTGACACTAAGAAGCTGAACACGTTGATTAAGAGGGCTGGCTCTGTACTGGGGACTGCCTGGGAGCTTCTCCAGTTGGTTGTGGAGAAAAAGATGCTGCACAAACTGCTCAAAATTATGGATAACACTTCATGTCTTCTGCACAAGCTGCTGCTCGGAGAACAAAGTCTCTTCAGTCAGAGACTCCTTCAGCTCTGCAGTAATAAGGACCACTACAGGAAGTCATTCCTGCCCACAGCAATTAAAATATACAATGACTCCAGTGAGCGGCAGTTGTGTGGAGGCAAATGCCTTGTTGATGTCAGAGGTCAGAGGAGAAAGGGCAGACTGGTTCAAGATGACAGAAAGGCAGCACTAACTCAAATAACCACTCGTTACAACCAAGGTATGCAGAATACCATCTCTGAACGCACAACACGTCGAACCTTGAAGCAGATGGGCTACAGCAGCAGAAGACCACACCGGGGGCCACTTCTGTCAGCTAAGAACAGGAAACTGAGGTTACAGTTCACACAGGCTCACCAAAATTGGAAGATAGAAGATAGGAAAAACGTTGCCTGGTCTGATGAGTCTTGATTTTAGCTGCAACATTCAGATGTTAGGGTCAGAATTTGGCGTGAACACCAGATCTTAATCCAATAGCGCACCTTTGGGATGTGGTGGAACAGGAGATTTGCATCATAGATGTGCAGCCAACAAATCTGCAGCAACTTCATGATTTTAAGAATTAAGACAGTTCTGAAGGCAAAAGGAGGTCCAACTACTAGCTACCTAATAAAGTGGCCTGTGAGTGTAGCTGAAGAGACATATCTTAAGCCTTTCTTTATCGTTTTTTTCTCTTTTTATGTATAGCAGTATTTATATAGCACATACGCTTATCACTGACACGTGGGTATATGTAGGCTCCCAAACTTACCAAAGAAAAGTGTTATATGTCAATTCAGAGGGTTGTAAAAGTGTGTTAAGATGTTTTATTGTGCTGCAGCAAACCAGTGAGATCACATTGTGTGATAGCAATGAAACTAAAAATCAAAAGAGCCATAATAAAAAGACAACCTCCTGTAAAGTACATCAAAACACAAAAATAACAAGTGTTATTGTCATGGAGATGGTGTAAGACTGGGGAATTAGGTTTAACTTTTGAAATGATAAATCCATATGGGCTTCTTTTTCTCTATTCAATCTATCAACAGGTAATATGACGCTCAGGCCTCCCGTCTGCTTGGTCACACTCGCCAGCTCTGCGGTAATTCAGCTCTTAGACGGTGTGATTCATGTATGATGACTGCATAGTCTGACTTCATGGTTTCATGGTTTTTTCAACCATGCAGAGAGCATGGACATGAAACATTTCCTCTGTAGAGACAGAGTGACTTTGCCTAAAAATACATTTGCATGTCATGAACTTGCAATGTGCACGTACACGTTTCTTCCTGAAGTTAAACCAACAGAATTTATGGTGTCCAGCTTTTCAAGGTTTTGTTACCTTTCCTAAGGCTGCACAATGCTCTAAATTTCTTTTTTCAAGAATACAAAATGTTCAAATGTTTAATTAGCATCTGGATCTGCATCAAAATACACAGTGATACACAATTATCCTGACTGGCTATTGGCCTGTCTTTTTAAACATGATTCTGTCTCTGTTTTTATTATGTTCGTCAGCTTCATCATTTCATCAGCCTCAGCAGAGTCATCAGCCACCACCTCCAGTGACTGGGTTCCATGGGGTTACTTATTTTGGAGCCGCTCAAGACTGATATCACATATAATCTGTTATTATAATAAATAATTATCGTTACTTTACTCACTTGTCTCTCATAAGTGAAATACAAAATAGGCCACAATGGGGGTGTTCAGTATGTGAACAGGCATATTTTTAACACTGAATCCTCAAACTGAAGTTTTCTGAATCATCAGTCTCACTGAACGAAGGTTGCTTTTGCTATGCAGATCTACTTTTGATTTTTCAATTCAATTCAGTTTTATTAGATCCATTTTTATAGATCCAACCATTTCCATCATGAGAAAGCACTTGGTAACAAAGAAAAACTCCCTTTTAACAGGTTGAAACCTCGAGCAGAACCTAGACTCAGGGTGGGCGGCGATCTGCCTCGACCTGCTGGGTTAAGAGATGGTGAAAAGATTAATGAAAACCATGAAAGCTACAAAAACAATCATGATGTAAGAACTCTTTTGCAGATAGGTGGTTGCTAAGTTAATATCTTATTGGCCTGTGTATCTATAGGCCTGTACAAGAACCATACAGTACTGAATATGGGCCCAGTTTTGGTCTGAACTGACAATTTGAACCAGCAAGAGACTGAACATCCTTACAATCCAAGACTGAATCGAAAAAGAATCACTAACCAATTGATTCCTGATGCATGATGGAAGTGTAATTATTACAACAGTAATATTTTTTTTAAAGCACCTACAGTGTAACTGACGATAAATCTTTGAACTAAACTAAATCATTCTGAAAATGGTGCATGTAAAAAATGGAGCATAGTGTTACTTCAGGCAGAGCAACAAACAGGACCGAAAGCATAACTTCTTGGTAGAGGTAATACTATATCAACCTCAAATTAAACAGCATATACAATATCTGTCATCTGCCATATTATTTCTGTCAACTAATGACTCAACGCTTTATTTTAGTATTATGCAATGCATCACTTTTCGCTTAAGCTCTGATGTCACACTGAGCAATCACTACAGATTTTTCATGTATTACTAGCAGAAGCCCTGCGACTATCCTCCCCCTCTGTTAAAACCCCATGTCAAAGTTTCCCTGCCCACCTATCTGTCTCTGTGTCAGATGGTTTTCTCATTTACTGCGCCCACCTGCCAGAGAGTGCAAAAAGAAGACTTCACCCTTCAAACCAGAGCGGAAAGCCCAAGGAAGGAGTACTGAGGCCCTGGGGAGGCCGTCATCCTCAGGTTACCGAGCTGAACATAACTCTCAGTTTGGACACAGAGAGGCTGATTAAAGCCAGAGACAGAGGAAGTCAGAGAGGCTGGAGAACTGACAGGAAAAGAAAAAGAAAAAGACTTACTGAAGTAAGTAGCAGCAATGAATAAAATGTGTAACATTATGTCAGTCACACGCTCTTTATGTCAACAAACCAAACCAAGATGCTTCCTGCTATTACAGTCTGTACACAGTTACGGAAAAGTGGCACCTGGAGACAACATTTGTCTCAAAATATGTACTTTGAAAAGAAATTTCAAGACCTGGTGAACAGGAGAGTGAAAATTGGAGTTAAGGTGGGCATAAACAACTTCAAATGAATGCCAATGTTGCTCTTAAATAGGCATTTATCATCATCACATTTTCAATTATCGATATGGGCTTCACCATGTGGTTGCCAGGCAGCAGGAAAAGTCCAGGATGTTTTGATAAGCTAAACTGCTTATGCTAGCTATGTATTTCCCAAAATGCCACATAATTCCCTTAAGTTCCCAGCTGTCTCTCTGTACTGTGTGTGTTTGCTGTAATTATTCTTTCATTAAGTAGTTCCACTAACTATACTCAATCCAGAAACAAAGTTCAACATCTTGTCTCAAGATACACACATAATTTAACACAAAGTAAATTAGTATTAATTAAATTATGAATGATTTAATATATTCATTATTTTAATACATCAATGCAATGTTTAATTTTCATTCATTTACATGACCCATCCCTCATGAATTTATTCAGACACAAACACTAACAACTGAATAAAGCAGACACTGAGGCCCTGTCTACACCAACACAGGTATTTTCATAACCGTGACTTTTTTTACCCGGTTTGGCCGTTCGCCCACACGTAAACGCAGTATCAGGTCACTGAAACTGAACATTTTTGAAAACCCCTGCCAGGGTGAGGATTTTCACAAACGCCGGTTGCAGTAAAACCGGGGGTTTTCCCTTGCGACGTCAGAGTGTGCCCCGTTATCTGCTGTGTTTGATGTCAGATTGTGCGCCACTGCCTGCTGTGTGTACAATTTTTACAGGCTTTTATTGTATACGTGGCTTTACGGTTAGGGTCATATCGCTGCCAGGTGGTTTGGGATGCTCTTGACAGTGCTTGATAGCGTGTGTTTGCGTTTTAAACGAAGGAGGAAAAACTTGGTTATAAAAATACCCGTGTCCGTGTGGACTAGGCTTGAGATAATACCTCCCAAGGCTCCACTTGCAGAGTCTGTTTAATGAATAATGTTTAACAAACACTGACCTAATTGACAACTCACAGAACACTTTTAATAAAATTCTGTTTCTGTACTTTGTAAGGTTGTACATATTATCTACAGCAAGAAAAACTGTCCAGCAGTTAAATATGAAACAAACTTTGAATCTCACTGCACATATACTGTAGGCCAATTTTTGCTTTTCCTGGACTGGATTCACTAGCCTGTAATCAGCCTGTCTCACTGAACGAGAAGGAACACTGTGCAATGAACTGTGATATGTGAGTTCAACACAGACTGTCTGTTCTGCAAAGTTGCATTATAGGCACATATGGGCACATATGAGATCCCTTGGGAGAGCAATTTGAGTTTCCATTCTCTAGAAAAAGAAGGCAAACTTTAAAATAAATATCTCTCCATAGATCCTTTCTGTCTTTAACAGAATTTCAGACCACCTAAGAATGCTGCTAGTCATTAGAGGGAACCATCTCATGGATCCCCACCTCACTGTGCATTTATGTAAGGACAAAGTCAGCAAAAGACACAGTGTCTTTTTGTCTTTGCTCCCTGTTAAGTTTTTCCATCCATTTCCTCTGGTGTCACCCCATTTATATAATATTCTTTAGGAGACTAAGATGATATCCACATTTGCAGATACGGTATCCCTGCACTCAAAATGTCTGATTCTTGAAAGTCATCTAATCCTTCAGATTTGTGAATTTCAAAGCTTTGTCGTTCAACTAAGCTTTCATTTTGCATTCTGATACACTGGTGAAGGGATGGATTAGCATAACCCGATTACCGACTTGTCCTGCATCTGTGAGAGAGGTTTTTTATAATGTAAAGACAACGTTTCTAATTAGTATGCCCTGCATTCCCCAGAGGTTATTATGTTGTTATTAACACCAAAGCAAAGGTTAACCTGAATTCTGTGACTCTTAAACCAAAACATGGCTAAAATAATGCTCACATTATGTGTTGAGGCAAGCAACCCGTAATTTTCATCAACAAAATATCTGTTGACATTTTTTCTAGAATCAATGGCTAAACACTAAATAATATGAAAAAAGCAAATGGACAAATTAACTGACTGCTGACAACCTAAATACCACTGCAGTTTTCCACACTGTATGCGACTGAGTGGTGAAACGGTATGCTTCAGTGCCCAACACTATCTCTTTAGTAACCAATTCTTCAAAGGAAACAGTAACAGATTTATGTACTAAAATAATCCACACTTTCAGTGAAGCTGTAACAAAACAATTAGGACAAACCACAACAACAGGCATGTGTAACATCCCCACATTTGAAAAAAGGTTAGCTAGCAATAGCACATTTTTATCAAGGGCTGTGAATGTTAATATTACTTTCAAATGGCTTCAATCTTTTGTATGTGAAGGCTATACTGGTAGCAATGAGTGCAGGATTGATGTATTCATCTAAATCTTCCCCTTGACAATGCTTATCCGCCCGCTTGCCAAGAGTTAGTTGAGAAGATCGATACCACTATTATATCTGTGTGAACTACAGAGCTAGAACCAGGGATGATTGTCTTAGCTTAGCATAACGATTGGAAAAACGTGAAACAGCTAGCATGGCAGTGACTAAATTTCAAAATACACCTACCAACACTTCAACAACTCACTACTTAACCAGTTATGCTTGGTTGTTCAATCTGTACACAAACACAAATGTCAAAATGAAAAGACGTGCTTTTATATTGAACTTTGGCTAGCTGTTTCCCTCTGCTTTTAGTCTTTATGCTAACTAGGCTGATCAGGCTTCCAGCTCTAGCTCTGGATTTAACAGACAGACATGAGAGTGGGATCAATCTTCTTATCTTACTCTCCACAAGAAAGCAAAACATTTATTCCTTTCATGTTATCAGACGTTTTAGCTGCTCTTCTCAAGATAAACTCAGGCAATATGTTTTAGCGAACCAAAAGGCAGTTTGTCAAAACTTTGTATTTGAAAATGTATTTTGACCTTACAAAATAGTAGAAAAAGCACAGGTGTGTAAATAATAAAATAAAGGCTGAATTCCATTTAGCTGTTTCGGTTCATGGTCCTGGTTTTGACCTTTTTCATGGCAGACATTTTGACTTGTCAAAGCAGGAAAGGCGTAGGTGAGACAAATGCTAAAGATGGTTTCATCAAGCATTCCAGTAAATCAAGCCAGTGAGCAAGCACGCACAACAGCAAGAACCTGGAATTGGCTCATCTAAATGGAATGCACTTTTTTTTTATTTTATCATTTATTACACTTTTTCTTCCAACAGCATAATATCAAAAAGCTCTATTTTGATGCTGGCATAGAATTGTGTTCTTTATTCATGTTCTTAGGAATATGTGTGGTTGTCCTACAACTAATTCAACATTGACAAAATTACTAAAATGTGACTAAAATGAATACTGGTAAGTGCCTTTGCAGTCCTTAATCCTGGAATAGAAACTGCGTATTCCAATATCAATATGCTGTAGAGCTTTTCATACCTTTATGAGGTTTCCATGGAAAATCTATGACAGCACAAGGTCAGCATGTAAAGAGAGCGCCATGCACAGAATCGTTAAGATGAACAGACAGGAAGGAGCAAGGGAAGGAAGTGCTTTGTACTCTATGCTATTAAGATCTGCTTCTCACTGAAACCCAGAGTCAAGAAAAATACATCAGGCAGTGAGACATAAGCCATGTGATGAATCAATTAGTATGTCTCTCTATGTGTTCTATTACCACAAGCCATGGCAATGAGTAGCTAGAGAAGACTAACTTATTAAGAAAGCATGACTGAAGGTATCTAAACGTAGTTCTCAATGCTCATTAAGCTGCACTGTTTATCTTGTGAAAGGAAGAAAATGGTCAATACTCTCAATTTGTTCTGACGGCTTAGGACAGTCAACTTCCTGGAATGTCTGAAAGAAAGACACTGTTGCTATGGGAACGAGTGTGTAGATAATTTTCGAGTTCAAACTGAAAAAAGGGGATAGTTAAATACAACACAAAAGATTTGTAATTTCCTTTGGGCTTTGACCTGTTAGACAGCTGAAAATTCTCCCAAAGAAAATTGCTGAGTAAAATACGAGCCTTTAAAGTATCTCTGGTGCATACTCAGCAGGGACCCTCAAGAGAATTTTCACTAGAGGCGTGAATCTTATGTGGGTTCACAGCGGTGGCATCAGGAAAATGGGGGGCCGGCCCACTTTTTGGCATTTCCTTCTAATCATCTATTGAACTTGCCCCGGGTAATGACCTAATTCTCATTGAGCTCCCCAGTGAGCCACTGTGCTTCCATCTCTAGCCGCTGCCTTCTGCTTCCCTTCACTCATCGCTGCATTTATTGACTTCCAAAAGATGCAAAGCGACAGACTTGGAGGCAAGCAGAAGGAACCATCAGCTTGATAATGGCAGCATGAGAAGACTCACGTGAGAGAGGAGTCAGTGCAGTCCCTCACGCCTGACTTCATCATCATAGGTCTACCCAGCTGTAAGGGATGTGTTGTGAAAATGAAATCCGGCGAGGCAGGAAGCACGACCTTCTTATACTGTAAGTACACTGCGTGATTGAGTGGCCTGTATCTCTGTGAGTACCACTTACACACTCACACATTGTCATCATATCTAACACCAGCCTGTCATGAGATATAATATGAAATGATTTATTGAAGACAAAGACTCTCTTTGACTTTCTTTGTTTGAAAGCCTCATCACTCCCCAGTCATATGGCAATGTTCCTGATGAAGCACCCCGTTATTCCTGCACCGAAGACTAATCAAGAAATAAATTGTCCAGACTGCAGGCGACCCCCTGCCTATCCCACTGCCTGTCACTTGGACTAATCCCCTGTCATCGTTGGGAAAGTGTAATGGACGGCAATCCTCTGAAGCATTCCACAAAGTAATATTCTCAGTGATGAGACTATCTTCAAAGAGAAGAAAAACTCTGACACCACAAATCCTTTACTTTTCTCACCATTAATCATATTATCCTTATACTGTAGTGTAGTTTTTTTAGGGGAGTTGGTGAGACACATTATCAACTGCTCTTGACAAAGTACATTAAATTGATAAAGATTGTATGTAAAATGGCGGGACTGGTGTACAAAGGAAGCCAGATCATCATAATCCTCTGATAGCTGGAATCCCATTAGCTACGGGTCCGTGATTTACAATGAGAAGGGTCAGATTACTGCTGCGATCCAGCATCATAAGCTGTTGACACCACTCCGCTGCACTACCTACACCAGTGTGGAAATCTCCAGCAGATCACAGCACGTTTCTGTTCATCTAAACTGCGATGGAGACGAGCCACACATTCTGATCAACGAGCACATGATCAGCTTTTGTTATGTACAGTCTCGGTAAGGACAGAGATAGATATCTCATTAGAACAGTCCTTGAGAAACTAATGTTTAGCATACTAAACTGGAGGTTGCCTTTTATGTCATAAACACTCCCATTGCTGTAATATTGGTACACTGATTGTGCAGTTCACATAATTCTCTCGAAAGTGCATGTGTGATTACACATGCACTGTAGAAACACTCTCACTCAGAGGTTCAGAGTCTCGCATTAGCACATGAACATACCATACTTCAATGATAGACCTTTTAAATGATCTGCCATTAACAGAAAGTCTCTACATACTGTACATTTTCTAATACTACTATACTATAGTATGGTTTAGAGTACTAGAGCTTTACGGGAGAAATTACCATTTTTTGCTATTTTATCCTTCTTTTTCACTACATTTCAGAATAAAATATTATACTTTTTACTCCACTACATTTATTTTTTTAGTTAGTTTAGTTTAATTAGTTGTCACTTTGCAGATTTATTTAATGTTTACTATGTTAGTTTAGTTTAGTTAGGACAACTGTGGCTGGGAATGTCATTAGTTTTGCTGGTATTTAGTTACAACAATTAAACACTTTGGGATTAATCTATCCATCTAAACCTAAGTATTTGACAAATTGGAATTTTGATCTGATGATGGAGCTATAGAAAAAGTCAGTGGATCATCAAGAACATGTTGTGGTTTTATCCTCTTTACTGCACAAACTTTCCAGGCAATCATTCTAGTATCATGAGTGATTTTACTTTAGATTGATAAAGTAAATTTATCTGATAATATTTGTTTACTTTTACTTAATTCAAGTTTTGAATGTAGCACTTAATCCTACATTTGTTGGGCTACGGCATTCAATATGCGTTATAATCAAGACAAAAGCAAACATTACATGATTTTAGTGCACTGTAGTTTAGTATGCTACACTTGTGTTACACATTCAAAATTGGGAACATCTCCACAGTACAAAGGAAGCTAACGCAAAGCCATAGTGGTGCATAATATCAAATGAGGAAAAATATAACCACTTAAACATCTGTGCTTTAAAAAGAAATACAATTTCTGATGCCAGATATACAGAAACTTGCATCATAATGTGTTAAGACATTTCTACAAGAATACTATACTGTTGATTGATCATTGAGTGCACAGCTGTGCAATTACATCTCTGAAATTACATTTCTACATTTCTGTTTCGTTGCACACATTTTGCCATCTACGCAGTGCAGCATGTTGCCAATTCTATATTTACAGGTACAAAGTGTAAAAACATCTGTTTCATGTGGTTTTTACAATGGCCTTACAGTCAGAATGCTGAGCAGTCTTACATAACAGAGGCAACTCCCTTGACGACTGTCCCGCACTTTTGCTGCTTCCGCAGCCCAGACATACATGGTGGACTGAATGTACAGTAGCAGGAACTGGTGTCTGGAGGCGAAGCAGGGGGAATGATTTTCAGCGCTCTGTTCTCTCCCGGAATAATAACTGGACCAGACCTCTGGCAGGAAACAAGCCAACAAGTTACCACTAGGCTAGGACCAAAGCCAGAAGGCTGGAAGCTGAGGTGTACTGTATACTCAGAGCAAGATCAAATAATGTTAGTTAACAAATAAGAGTGAAACGACTATATTTCTTGAGGAAGCTTAAGAAGGCCAAATTCCCGTGCCAAGTTCTTGTCAGCTTTCACAGAGGAGCAATAGAAAGCATCCTGACTGGAAACATCACAAATTGGCATGGGATGGGCGCCCAGGACCGGCAGGTGATTAAAACTGCTCAGAAGATCATTGGTACCCATCTCCCGAGCATCAGTGATATCGGTGAGGTGAGGTGCCTGCGCAGAGCCCAAAGAATATTAAAGGACAGTACCAGAGACAATTTAGAGGAGACATGCCACTCAATCACATCCTCCATACAACTCTATGGGGAAAGCCAGTAACGGCAAAGATGGCGGTTATCCCGCCCATCCTGCTAGAAAGCCAATCGTCTGCTTTTAACAGCCAAGCCAGCGGGAATAGCCAATTGCGTGGTTCCACTGACGCAAGGGTCCATTTTACCTTTACTATGCATGTGCGGAAGTGATGACGCATGCGTAGTAGAAGTATAACCGGTCGGGAAAAACATTTTTTAAACCTTATTTTGGGGCAAAGTTGTCAAACTCTTTCAGCGATTTTTATCAGATTTTAATGCCGATTCTATAGTTTTTATGTCCCGGTGACCAGTAAAAGTGCAGTTCTGGCTCTCTCCCCATTCATTTAGATAGGAGCCTGGTCTTGTTAGTCCGAAATAGCTGCCCGGAAGCGGCCAAGTGGCAGGACTTGCCTAAAAGGACAATAACAGTACCCACCCCAGCCACAGCCTGTTCACCCTTCTGGGAAGAGATCTAGAAGTTTCTGCTGCCGCACCACCAGACTGCAGAGCAGCTTTTTTCCCCAAGCTATCAGACTTTTAAATTCTAATTCATCCTCAGCACTGCTGAAAAAATGATAAACAGTTTATTTGTGTTTATCATTTTTTATAATTGATTCTGTATTAATGTATATTGTCTGCTATTGTGAAAACACAATTTCACTCTACAACTTATTATATTGTGACAATAAACCTACCTACCTAAGTATCAGGCAATACAAGAGCACTGGTACCAAAAAGCAAGGACAGTATTTTAGAAAATCAAAACACCCAAAGTACCATGAGACAATGAACAGATATAAAACAGTTTTGGTTTGTCTGTTTTAACTATTGTATTGTTTTCTATTGTATTATTTTTTTTAGGATACTTAACAAAATCAGGCCAGGGACTGCCATTGAAAACTAGCCTTGAGGCTAACGTGGGTATATTTAGTGTTAATTGCTGACATTTAAAATGTAAAGTGAAGTTGTTGTGCTAGCTTACGTAGCTGAGCAGCACATATCTTGGTCTGTCTGTGTAATAATAAAATAATAAAGACAATTTAGCAAATTATTCTGTTTGAGCTCTAATTCAAAGTTTTGCACATTCTTTCAGAGCCAAAGCCAACACCTGTCTGATTCCAACACCAACAATCTGGTCGATCACTTCAATCATATCTGCTTGTCGTCACTAAATATTACTGCTCCTCTAAAGGTTAGGCCTACGTCTAAAGCTAGTAAGCAACCCTGGATAAATGACAGCATTCGCAGCCTCAAAAGGGAACGCAGGAAAGCAGAGCGCAGATGGAAAAAATCCAGTCTCCAAGTCCATTACCTCAGTCTGAAGGATTTATTAATTAACTACAATAACATGGTTAAGGATGCGAGAACACACTATTTTTCTGAACTCATTACTACACATAAACACAATCCCAGGTTTCTGTTTAAGACTGTGGATCAGCTGGTAAACCCAACATCTCCTTGTGCCTCAGCTGGAAGTAATGATGACTGTGAATTGTTTTTATCTTATTTTACCAATAAGGTGGTGTCAATCAGAGCCTCTATTACCCCTGTGGCCTCTTACTCAGAGGTCCCTCACCA